>NC_088691.1:90230408-90397908 GCF_028017835.1 Emys orbicularis
ACATCTGTGCATCACATTTGCCATGTGCCTCATTATCCTGCGCCCCACTGTGCCTACCTGTCCCAATCAGCTTCTCAGCCACAGGCTATCCATTTTTTTTCCCAACTAAGAATCTTTGTTCTCCTTCTCACTTACTAAATTTTTGCAAGACCTCTGCACCCAAACAGTAGGGATTCTGTACAAGTGAACCTCCTAGGTTCTGTAGGTTCTTAATTCTCCATTAGGAACAGGAAAATTACTACATTAAGTTTCTGACATGTCACTGCATAAATTGTACCATTTGCAAAATCTAATATAAAGTCTGTGACTAAGCACATAAGCACGTAATAAAGAACTGAGTTGTTTGTTTTGACTTTAACAAGTTTGGTCTGCATCAATTATCTGTAAGTAAAGAAAGAGTAAGTTCCAATTCCAGATAGAAACAATTACTATAGTCAAAATCAAAGCCAACTGTTTCTAAAGATTTAAAGGGCTAGCCTTTTAAAATTCATTGATGACAAATACATAGACAAATATGTATATATTTGTGAGCTCATCTGAAAATAGACCATCAACTTTTACAAACAAAACCCTCCTGTCTAAGTATTTAAAACTCTACTTTTTAAAATTCTCTGTTTATAACAACATGTGCAAGAAAAGGCACAGTATATAATAGTGTTTATACAAGGCAATATATAGAACAATCTACTTTTCTTCCTTAGCACCAAGCAGAACTGGAGAATTATCTCAAGTCAGACATATCAGTGTCTAAAAACCTAACAGCTTATCGCTGGATTAAATATCAAATAGTTTTTGCATCGTTTGTATGAGGCGTTGAATTCACTTCAATCTTCTGTCCTCTAGATATAGTATAATTACAATAATTTTAGAAGTGCATAAAGTCTAAACAATACAACATTTAGCATCTTTTTGAGTCTATTGAAAGAAGCAGGGCCTGATTCTCATTAACACTAATGCCCTTTTAATCCATTCTGGTAGGCCTGATGTGACATGCAAATTACTTTAAAACCCCTCTTACGGCCCCTTTCCAGTTTACGAGAATCGGGCCCCAAATCAAGGTGTATTAAAATAAAATAAATATCTGTGGCAGAATTGAATTCCTCTTTCTGTAAGACTGCTACCACAAAATGTTCCTAGTGTCTTTTAAGTAGTAGTTTTTGTCTGTCCCCCTCCCCCTCCCCATGAGCAGCAAACTGTTCTGCCACTAGTCTTACCTGCTGTACTTCCATGAACTATATTAGATTTCTACACATAATTCCAAAATCCGCAGAAGTACTGCATATAAGCTCTTACACATTTCATTACATGCTTGAATTAATTTATTCTATATGGAATTTGTTACTTTTACAATAAAAAATGTAGCTGTTCATTATTGAGAGCAGACAGATGGAACATGTTCAATTTAAGACATCAATAAGAAAGGAGAAAAAAAATCTTATAATCCATGTGGCACAACCTATACCATCTGGTAGTTCCAACTTGTCTGCCAAGACCTTTTTCCTATATAAAATTGAACATTTCTCTTTAGAGTTAATGGAACATTCTTGGGCATTAAGACTCTGTATCTGATTTATAGATAACAAGAAACAACACACACTTAAAATACAATATTTTAAAACCATAATCTGTTTCATAAAGTATGAGTCTGAGTTGGAAAAAAACAACCTAGGAAATTATGTTTATCTAAAAACGTTATCTCTGCTGTCAGAACAGAAGCTGCAGTTTTTGCTTTAATGAACTATGTAAGTGATTCAACAAATTGTTTCAGCCTCTTAAAAACAAATATTAAGCTACATCAATACAAAATTATACAATAAAAATGTTAGTAATCTCTGACAGGAAGAGAGAACTTTTTAGCGTGTCCCCACTCATTTCCGGTATCTAGCAGATAATTCCAAACCCATGCGTTTTTGTCAGTCATTAAATCAGTTTTAACTATTGGTTTAAAGTCTTTTCAGTTAATTGAAAATTGTTTTCAATGAATCTTAGGTTAAGATAATGTGACTAATATAATCATTTTCATAATGCAATGCCATTTCAAAAACATTTAATCAAATAATTTGTTCTATCAATAATGACACTAGAAACACCAAATGCACATTTTCCACACACTCTATTTCCATTCTTGAAGCATTTCCTCTCATTTCTGTTGTGCTTTGCATTAAGTTGTCTCGTTATACGAAAGACATAATGTCATTTTTTTATTAGTGTGCTGGCCCTAAGCCCTAACAAGAATATTGGGCCACATACACCCACTCTGGCAACCAGCCTAATGATTAAAAAGATTGTTGCGAGTCAAAAACTGAGGAGGAATTTAATAATCCACCTAACCCTTATCTGCACCGAGGAACAAGGATGACGTAGTGGGGTTCACATTTTTAAAATATTACTTAGAGATTACAGTGATCTTGGGGTGTAGCTATGGAAATCATTGGTTACATCTGAGGACTGGAGGGTATCATATGGTTACACTTGATATGAAAATGTAAAACAATGAGCATCTGACTTACATATACAATTAGTATCCATCAACTATTTTATCTTCACTATAAAAAAAAACCAAATAAAACACCTATTTGGGTTGCTAAGTTTAATATAAAATGTTTACCTAAAATGTTTACCTGCTTTATATCTCATTGGCAGTTTTTATTTTGAAAAGAGAAACTAAAATCAACTGGGTTTCAGATTGTAATATGTGAGGATAGATTTAGGGGCGTCCACGCCACATTCTGTGCTGACTACATGGACAGCAACTCCATTCCAAGAGGCTAAATTCTTCTTTCAGTCATACTTGCATAAAACTGGAGTAACCCCACTGACTTCAGTGGAGTTATTCCCCATTTACACTGGTGTAAAGGACAGTTGATCCTGGCCCAAGCAGGGTTGCACTGAGTTTAAGTCAGTGGAGTATTTGCCCTGTAATCCCTTACGGGGTGAAACACTGAAAAAGACAAAATTTCCAACCTGTAATAGCTTAGTTGCCAGTTGGAGCTAAACCCATATTGATACTTCCATTCCTCCACACCTTTATCACTTATAAACCAACACACGCCATCTGAGTAAGGTATGTCAGCTCAGAACCAAACCAGATGGAGAGTAGCTCCTTTGGGGAGGGGAGGCAGGGGGGAGACAAAGGAGGAGGAGAACAGGGCTGTGAAATAATGGTGAAGAAAATAAAAATATTAGCTGATTACTGACCATTATATTTTCAGTTCTTTTCTTTAAAAGGTTTTTTCTTTCTGTCGGATTTAAGTGGCCGTGAGCTTCATGGAGTCTGTTCCAGGATCTCTCTCAAACTAAAATTATATCATGTGGGCAGACATTTCATTCTTATTGACACACACAACCTGCATATGATTAAAGCTGAGCTGGAGCAGAATTAACTATTCTGTTAACAAAACCGTATCTGTTATCAAGCTTGCAAGAATAAGACTGTTTGGAAGGGAAATGAAGGCCTGCTGACCTGAAGCCCACTCCCTTGGGTCAGTGCATGCTGGGAGGGGAAATAAGCTACAGAGCAGACAATTTTCAGCTTGACTGGTTTTACTTTCTCTACCAGGCCTCATGAAAACAAACTGACAAAACAAAGGACACAAAATTAATGACCCATGCATTCTGTCAATTGACTCTTAGTAACAGTGGCTAGTTCACCTTAATTTTTTTTTTCACTTTGAGCAAGTAGCCTTAGGCATTGATTAAGGTTCACTTAAAAATTCTTCAAAGGCATCACTTGGTTTTCATTAATTTTGTTAACTGTAATTTCTGCTCCTGGCTAATAAACAATGCAAAGGGACTTTATTCAAATTGCAATCAAACTCACAGAACAGATCTTTCTGGCATTGTTAATCAATAATTTCATATGCACATTCCAGGAAAAGTCACATCAGTGAGGTTTTCACACCTATTTAAAAACACTTAAGCCTCTTGATTTCTTTTTGAATAAACCAATTATTTGTAAGATTAAAGTTTAATTCAACAACTAAACAGACGGATAAGTTATAATACAGCTGCTATGATTATGCAACTAAATTATTACTGAGCTCTTTTACTGACCTTCTATGCAGAGATACATTTTAAGCACTAATGAATGTCAGTTACACGTGCTAATGACAGGGTCCATACTACATGATACTGAGTGCCCTCAACTCTCACTAAAGTCATATGGTTAACTTTTTAGTAACCTATGGCACATAGTAAAAAGGTACATGATCTAACCAACAGGATCTAAGACACTTGTAGTTGCATGGCTAAAGCACTGCACAACTTTTTAAATATTTACCCCATTATATAAATGTCCAGTGAAGGGCACTTACATAAATGATAAGGACTTACAGCAAACACCTTTAGAAACCAAGATCTGTGGCATGCAGGAAAGATAAGGCCACTTCTTGCAAATTCTTATGCACAGACTTAGCGCTTAATCGGACAAATAGTCTCACCGATATCAATGGGACTTCTCTTGTGAGCAAGGGTAGCAGGACTGGGCTCTTAATTTGGAGTTCCTTTTTATAGCTTGTTTGGACTCAAACCTTCTCCCATTGAAATTAGTGAGAGATTTGCCATTGATTTCAACGGGAACAGGAGCAAGATCTTGGCCATTTTCTTTTCAATGATGTTTACGCCACAAGGCCCAATTCTGCAAAGCGTTGATTACTTCACATGAGATGCTCAGTGCCCACAACTCCCAAAGCCAGTGATTTGGGTTACACAAGCGCCCTTCAGTGGACACTTATCACCATGTGTCCTAAGTTACTCAGAAGATAACCTTGCCACCAAAAGTCTAAATATACAATAAGTAATCACTACCAAACACTTATACATGGAAATGAGTCTCACTGCTCAACAAGAGACATCACCGTCTGCCTTCAGTTGCTATAGATGTGAGTTTATTCAACAATGATCTCATTCGCTGAAATGTATCCATGCAATTTTATTATATTAAAGGTTTTCCAATAAAGTAAAAAAATAGGGATTTTTTTTTGGGTGGGGAGGAGGATTCTTTCATGGAAATAGTTCTTAGAATGGAAAACAATACATTTAACAACAGGATCTAAAAAGCTGGTTTTTCAAATACTTGGCTCTTGTAAGCCAACAGGCCCTTCAAAGCATTGTACAAATGTTAGATAATTCAACTTTACAACAACTCTGTGAGATAGATACACAACTACTAACCTCATTTTACAGATGGTGAAACTGAGACAGAGAAGTTAAAGGTCTCAAAACCGCAAGACAGTTCATGAAAGAGCCACAATGGTCAAATATCAGGGTCATGATTACAGACCACAGACAGAGTCAGGGTCACAGTTAGAACTAGAATTCAGGAGCCCTTCTGCTTTGTTTGTTTTAAATAAAACCTATTCACCAAAGGAGTATGACGTCTGATATTTTAATAAGACTACTTCTAGCAGGACAAGTTTGCTACCAACTATCTGTAAACTTCCTAGAAAGTTATAAAGTATTATAGCAATCCTCAAAAAATGCATTTTTAGTTGCATTTGTCAGCATTTCCATTACAAAACCTTTTAAAGAGTTTATAATGCAGCCACAAAAAGTTGCTTCAGACTGAAAGTTGGCATACAAGTTCTGAGCCGGGGGTGAACTGTTTGCCAAATTAACAAAAAATGGTTTCTCTCTCTTTATATAATACTAAAAGCAAGAGTTTGAGTGGTTTTCAAAATTATCAATAGCTTGAAAGGTATACATTGTTCACTGTTTTTCTCTAATATTTTATATACTTTAAAAACATATTAAAATATTATTTTTTCAAATTATATGCAAAATATCCTTCTGGTCTCCCCTCATGTTTAATTCAGATGAGCTAAATCAGTGGAGTTCTGCTATTGATACCAGTTGAGAATCTGTCATGCAGAGTCTGTTACAAAAATAATAGAAAAACTGGATTAAGACTTTTTCTCTATAGAGTTCTGAAAGTTGCAATTCATTGTAGAATCGCATGTTTCTGCTGTGCTTGTAGGGCGCTACTTGGTCAAATTAATAAAGAAAAGTAATACAATATAATTATAATATAATATAAAAGTAATATGGCAATTATATAACATTTTTCATCTGAAAATTTAAAAGTACTATACAAAAGCAAATATTTATAAATATCCCCATTTTACAACTAGAGCCCAGGTCCTCTGAGGCTGCTCTAATTTGTGCTAGGGGCTTATCCCCACAATCAGGAGGAAGGACATGTAGAAGGATGGCAGAAATCACAGTCTCTCCCCTTGGGTATGCTGTTCATTGCTCTGATGTACCTGAAGATCTGCCCTTTGCTTATAATATAGGTACAACTGAACCTCATTTTATGAATACCAATCTTATGAACGACCAGTTATACAAACCATTTTTCCTGACTTGAAAAAAATAAATCACATAACTAAAGTGATGTTAATGAAGAACACGTCAACATCCCTTCACATTCTGATACCTTCAGTGCTTTGGAAATTACTTTACAGTAGCTTGAAGGACAAGAAGAAAGTAATGCAGTACACCATACTGCGACCTATGCACCATAGCTACTGTAATTTTGAGATGTTCAATTTTATGAACTCCTCAATCCCCAGTTAGTTCACACAATAGGAGTTCTATTGTATTATGAACAGGGTTTGTAATTTATATTGCACAACAGTGCACAATATACAGTCCCAGCAGATGTAGGCATAGAGACATCATTGATTAGGAAAATAATATAGGAAGGCTCCATGAAAGAAGTGAGTTTTAAGGAGGGCTTTGCACTTTGTACAGGGAAATGGTACGCTGTCTCAACTTGGGGCAGCATGAAAGACGGTGCAAAGTCAAGAGTGGAAGGAAGAAGCAAAGGGCTTGTCTATACAGTGGGGAAATGCGTTCTACAGGGGTGTGATTTCTAAAGCACATTAGCATGCTGCACATTAATTAGTCCAGGTAGACCTTGCTGGTGTGCACTAATGATTCCCTAGTGTGCTTTAATGTAATACTCTTTCAAACAGCACTATGTTAAAGCACACCAGTTACATGGGAGAATTAAGGCACAACACCTTTGTGCACTTTCTAAAGTACACCCCAGTAGAGCACATTATCCTACTGCATAGATAAACCCAAAGGCAGCAGTCAGAAAAGAGGCTAAAGAAGAGCACAGGGCACTGCCATTACAGTCATGCATATAATATTTATGAAACAGTGTGATTTGAGGTGATCTAGAAATTGTTTTCAAAAATGGTATATCCAGTGTTGAAATTACATCAGAACCTACCATGGCTCTTCCTTGGTATTTGAAAAAGTCCTCCTACAAACATTGTGAGGCCAGGCTTAAAACATGTGGGTCTCCACCAGTTCTGGCAGCTGAATTCCAACAATGGATTTATGAGAGAGGTCAGAGTGAAATACTACTAAAGTGCCACCCTCTCTACTCATTCGCCTAAGAAGTTCCTTAGGAGAGCTGTGCAAATCTTCACAAAAACCCCAAACCACACAAAACTCACCTGGTTTTTAATCTTGGGGTAGGATTTGCCAAGAAGTTCACATACTTTAGGGCTAACACAGACCAAGTTCATGCAAATACTGTGTTTGTTGGAATACTTCCAGCCCGATGGGTGATGGAGAGGGATTTATGGTTTTGATTCATCAGTTTCACTTTGGGCTTTTGGATTTGTCCTCAAAGTGAAACTTAAGGATTGCAAATCCAAACAAACAGAAAAGTTTGCTGACCTCCCAAGGGAAGCTAAAAGGCTCAGTTTCACAGCTCTAGCATTCAAAGAATAGGATTATTTTTTAATTAGGAAGTCACTTTGTTTAGTAATGGGCAAATAAGTAAAACCTGCACCAAGTGACCACTCAAAGGGGTGACAAATAGTGATTTCTAAAAGGAGATAGTTATCTTTTTATTAAAGATATCCGAGCAGGTGTACAGATATCATGGTTATCAGTGCAGAATTTGAACAGAAAAAAATTATAATTGAAAAACTGAAAGGAATATTATACAACATTAAATTATACTGATCTAAAAAAATATGTTTGTGCTTCTAGTGCATTTAAAATCATCAAATATTTTATTTTTTTATAAAATATATGAAATAAAAATAGTTGTGTATAAGAGATTCCTTGCAGCCAAAATATTAATCTGTCTGCTAGTTAAATTAGTTATCTATGGGAAATTGATTTATATGACCACTGGATTAGATTTTATGGTCCCTATTCAGCAAAGCATTTAAGGACATGTTTGAAGTTAAGCGTGTACTTCGCTCAGTAGGGACTGAATGCTTAAATGCTCAGTTGAGTAGGTGCTTAAATGCTCTGCAGAATCAGTGGCTTCATGCTTGGACATATGGAAGGTTTATATTGTAATTTAACTGATGCCATCATGTTTCAGCATACAAACTCAAGCCAATACACTGAACTATGCAAAGTTCAGAGTGTCCTGTGCACAGACTCTGACCTGTGCAGGGTCCACACAGGTGGGTCCCTTTGGAGCACAGAGGCTTATGTGCACATCTCTTATGGGTGATGAAATCTGAAGCAAAGATGTTGCTGCACCAATTCTTGGTGGTCTCTGGTCACAATGGAGAGGTGGTAATTTAATACAAGCAACTTAACATTGAACAGTTCTTTGAGAAACTTTAGAATCATTGCTTTGGGCAGGGGGTTACTTAATAAAGATGGGCTTTAAGTAAGACATTACTATATCTTGTGCTTTCAAGTGCTGTGCCCGAGGTGTGCTGAAGAGGCAGAGATTCTACATACTTTAGAATATTGTTGATGTGCAACAGTAGTTAGGTACCACAGGGGAAACCTCTTTTCAGATCCAGGAGGTGGATTCTGCCTGAGAGCAGGCTTTTACCCCAAATATTTGACCATATTTTTAAAAGGATGCATAGGGATGTAGAAAACAAAGTCAAAAGTTATTTAAATGAACAGTTATTCTTTATCTACACTACCTAATTTATCAGTAAAAATAAAATCCTTGAAGATGGTATTTAATAAATCCCAAATACTCATCTTAAAGTATTTCTAGAGTTCTGTGAAATAAAGTTCTTCCAAAATGCTGAGCCTCATCTAGTTTCACCAGATTATTTTAAAAATCAAATCAAACCAATATAAATAATGGGTAGAATTACTAACCTGCAGGGAATGTCATCATAAATTTCCTGGAATTTTCTATGCAACTATAAGCATGACTGGTCTATTTACTGAAAGTAGTATATACTGTATAATGTTCACTGAAAACTCATGTAACGAATGCAATATGATAGCCACTAGGGTGCTACTGTGACGTAAAGGATATATTACAATGTTATCCAAGTCAAACAGGAAAAAAATGGTTTTTAATAGGTCTGCCTTCTAAACAAATACCTTGTCTGTTCTACAAAACTTGAAGGTTATGCATAAGTCATCCTGTAATAAAAATAACTATGTGGAATAAACAATACTACAGTATAATATGATTTGAATCTTCAATCAATGGATGTTTTCACAGACTGACCACGTGCCAGAGTTTTATATGATTCGTGTAATGTAGTTGCAATGCATCATGCTGTTGTATACAGAAGCTCAGGTAGAGGATTCAAAGTGCTAGGACCTAGGTCTCAAGGTGGCAGAAGCAGATATTTCACAGATGTGACAGGTTTAGCTTTCAAGAGAAGGTGATATTTGCAGTGCTGTGGCAGGACTGCAGGTCTGTGCCAGCCAACCCACACAGTAGTAAAAGCTTTCTGTCACTGAGAGGGCACAGATCAGGAGGAAGCAGGGAGAGGGGGGCAGGAGGTTGGGAGTTGGATGGGCTGCTCTGAATCATCCCCGTCCTAGACCCATAGAGGAAACTGAAGAAAGCTGATGCAGCCTGAGGTTGTCGGACCCTTACGGAGAGAGAGGGGCAACAGGCAACCACTCTTATTGGAGTTGTGGGAAGCATGGCTTCTGCTCTTCAGGGGCCAGCAGGAGCCAATGGGGCAGGGGGCCAGAGCAGAGGAAAGGAGCATCGGTGTGAGTGCCACTGACCTCCCATGGATCAGAGACTTCTGGAGGATCTAAAATATTAATTCCTGCCAGCTTCCCCCCAAACTTTAGTATCAAAATATAGGGAATAAAGAAGACAAAATATGTTAAAAATTGAGTGAGAGGTAAAGAATTACATAGTCTAATGCATAAGCACATCTGAATATTTCAACCATGGTCACCAAACAATATTTACAATGCTGACATCTTACATGACAGAAGTGTAACATAAAATCCAAAATATAAAATTTACAATAAAAGGAAAAATAAATCTTCTAAGTCATGGTACAATCCTGGAGCCTTAACATCTCACCTGTTCTGCAAGGAGCAAGTGTCTTTTATTTATTTATTTTGTATGGAATTCAATATTATTCAGACAATCCCCAGCAGGGCTGGTGTAATTTTTTAAGCTTTGGGATTGCATGTTTCCACCTGTGCTTTTAATGATCATAATGAAATAACAATCACTGCTACATAGCATTCTTAGACTTAGCCCCTATTTTTAAATGAGGTCACTGTCATGTGAGGGCCAAAAGTGTGCAATCCACTGTTAAACAATGTTCTGCCTTCCTTCCAGTTAAGGAGCATTTTGAAATTCACATCTGTATGAAAACAAACCTCAGACAGCCATGAAGTTCTTGAGCCAACTTTTGCCCTGGCTGGTACAAGTGGGTATAAATTGATGTCTTGCAGGGGAAGACTCACCATTGCTATACTCCCTGGGGTCACTCCAGGGGAAACAAGATTTGAGTTCCCCTACAGAAGACAACACTTCTGTCCAAGATGATCTCAGGAGGTTTTTTTTGTAATTCAGTGGCATAGGAGTGCTTTGCACTCTGGTCTATTTTAACAAGGAAAATCCTTTTCATTCACACCAGTTTTAAATCTTTTAGACTGTCCATGAACCTTGACATTTAAACCTGGACAATAACCCCCAGTGGACTTGGAGACTGCAAATATGGATCTTATCTGTCCCCCTAAAATGATTCCATTCAGTACTGTTTCTATGGCCTTTCACCTTAAGCCTTCCCAGATCCCCTCCTCCACAGCCAGCAAGGTATCTCTGTTTTTATTTGTTAATGAGGGGCCCCTTGCACCAAACTAGCAATGAGATACACTCCTAGCCCCTCTTCTAGTCCTTGAAGGAATTTTATCTTTCAAAGACTTGAACGTGAACCTTCTTCTAATTGCTCTTGCCAGCGACACATTTGGCAGGGCAGGTTCAGTGTCTAATGGTGATCGCAGCAAGGCTATGTCCAAAAGGCTGTGGAAGCGTTAAGTCTTTTAATTTGTATTTATGAAGATTCCTTATTCCTGCCAGCCTGCTATCTTTTTGTCCTACCTTCAGATGCAGCAGGCAAAGTGGAGAAGGGCCCCTTTGAAGGCAGATACTGTGGCCTTTTGATCTTTTTCCTCCTGCATTTGGGCATTACCCTCCCTGCCATTGATTCTCAGATGTTTGCTGCCCCATTTCTCCTCAAATTAGCTTTGATCAAGGAGCTCAGAATAAGCTAACCTGGGGAGGCCTATAATCTTGACATGGGCTTTGTCCACACCAGCACAATGAAGTACCTTACCCACCCTGACCCAACATTAGTGTTGATATGCTTATACACATTGCAAAAAAGAGTATTCGGTTAGGGTGTCCTACTTGGCCATCTGCTACTCTAGAGTTGAAATTCAGCACCCTCAGAGGTGGCCACCCTCAGATGTGTCTGCCATCTCCCAGAAGAACCGCATGCAATACAGCAGGGCTCGGCAACCTTTCAGAAGTGGGGTGCCGAGTATTCATTTATTCACTTTAATGTAAGGTTTCGCGTGCCAATAATACATTTTAACGTTTTTAGAAGGTCTCTTTCTATAAGTCTAAAATATATAACTAAACTATTGTTGTATGTAAAATAAATAAGGTTTTTAAAATTTTTAAGATGTTTCATTTAAAATTAAATTAAAATGCAGAGTCCCCCAAACTGGGGCCAGGACCCGGGCAGTGTGAGTGCCACTGAAAATCAGCTCGTGTGCCGCCTTTGGCACGCGTGCCATAGGTTGCCTACCCCCGCAATACAGGATCCTCCTCTGCCAGCTTAGCATCTCTTGTGTTTCTATTAGGTATAGTCTTCTTATTCTGATGTCCATGATCTAATTACTTGTGTAAGCTGGCTATCGACAGTACAAATGGGGAGGGGGTGCCTCATATGTCCCTTAGCTTCTTCTTATAATGCTCCACCATTAGATTGTGAGAGATGGTGGGCAGAAGTCTAAAGGCCCAGTATTTTTAGCACAAGGAGAGTTTCATTTTCCTGCCTGCGATTTTGGAGGTAGGGGAGGACTCAAGCCTCCAGTCTTGACAGTTTGCACAGTAGCAGAAATGGAGACTTTAGAAGTGGAGATAAATGATTGCTGGGGCAGGACCCAGCTGTGCTGTCACAGAAGCAAACAGTCCCACTAGTGTGATAGCCTGGATGGGTGGAGTGAGGAGGTACACTGAGGTGGGTTTCAGTTCCAGTGCCTCTCAGGCCTTCATACCAAGTGAGGAAGTCTTCCCAAGAAGGTGCGTACGTAGGTGGAGTTCTGGTAGCCTGCCCTTATATGCTGCCCTCTTCCCCTATTTGGTCACCTAGAGAGGAGTAACAGAAGAAAGGCACCTGGCAGAAGTGTTGAGGGACTGAAGTCTCTCACAGCTGTGCTGTCATTGGACCAGTAAGTTAAAAACAAATCAGGGTCAAATGTCAACAAGTCCTCTTATGGCAGGTACATCATCCATTTCTTCCAGAAATATTGAAAGTCCAGTGAAGCCAGCAGGGGATGTTACTCCAGGGTTGAGAGTGGGGGTGGAGTTTACTTGTGGCTTCCGTCAGATATGGGACTTTTCCATGCTGCCACATGCTGATAGGCATCAGGTGGAAAAAAACACCTGTGAGTGGGAAAATTCCCTTTATATATGTGTGGGACCCCTCGCCTTCACCTGACTTCATCATAAATGCACAGGAGAGTATCCAATAGCACAAAAACAATGTGGTTTCATTCCCTGGGGTACCAAGGCATTCTAATCATTTCACTGCTGGTCCACCACTGAAACTGATGTGCTGCCCATCAGCCACTGAAATCAATATCATGTTAAATGATACCTGATACATTCAGAAGCATAGCAGGTTTGTTCTGCCTGGACACATACAGAACATTCAGCAACAATCAAGAGGTTATTTTGTCAATACAGGGCCATATGCTGACTTAGATCCCTGCACACGAAACTCCACTGATGACATGGATTTAGGGCAATGGATGTGCAGAGGTGCATATGGCTGGGGTAGGGAGTGTCTGAGCAAGTGCTGATAGGAATTGGCTCCTACCCTTGCTTCTTTTTCCCCAGTTCTAGTACATGTATATGGTACTCTCACCATCTGTCTCTTCTTCTTCTACCCACAACATCCACAGGCACAAGCCCTAATGGAATTTTGACAGGCTGCTCCAGAAAACAAGCCAAGCTATAGTTCAAACTTACAAGCAGAAGCCCCAATCAGAACATACTGTCTATCTCATAAAATTGACATGGTAATGAACACATTTTTTATCAGCGCTCTCAAACCAACAAGCATTAGCAGCTGCTTTCTGCAAAGCCACTGGTGTCATAATCAGAAAAGAGATATCAGCTTGGGAGAAGCTGTGCTTGGATCACTGAAGGCTAACACTTTAACCATGCACTGTAATCCAGTACATACAATTAATGCAAATATACTAGTCCAAAGTTCTAAATAACAACCTTTGAAACCAACATCTAAGTTTAACTCCATGTCCTTTTTCATAAACAAAATCAGTCTGTCTTGTGCTTGTTTTAGAAATTGGACTTAATTTGTGACAGGCTGTTCTCATTTTCCAATTACTCTCTAGGGAACTCACATTGGCATGCTGGCAAATAATTTTTGGCTTTTCACTTTGGTTGCAAACAGTGTCATTGTTCTTGGTTAAAGCTGTGAAAATGATACCCACTTTTCTCATCCTGCATGGCATGGAATCTGATTTCTTTATCAGGCTCCATATGCTTCCTTAGCTGCCTGCTGTGGTAGGGCAAAACTTGTGCCTTTTATGGAGCTGCAGGCCTATCTAAAACTACCTGTGGATTTCTGTGCTTAACTAGAACTCGAAAACTCCATACTAAACTCTGCTCTGAGTTTCTTATGGGAACAGATCTGGCTGTGAGAAAAGTATTAGTGCATCTGCACTGCCGCCAAACCTAGTCCCTGTATGAGCCCATGCTTATAGGAGAGAGCACTACCTACAGCTCTCTGAGCACTTTTATGGCTACCATATGCCTCCTTTTAACTGGCCAATTTGGAACAGGTGGGAGCTGTTGCACTGGAAATAGAGGCTGCTGGCATGTGAGGAGGCAAAACTGACACATAAAAGTGCACTCAGCCAATTTACAACAGCAGGTGAAAATCATGCTGCATCTGCAGTGCACTGCCCACCCTTTCAGTCAGGAAGGGCCTCTGCTGGGCTGTAGCATTTCTCAGCATCACTTTGAGTAGAGTGAAAGGCTTGATTGTTCACTGTGGTATGCCGTTAGCTTTTGGCATGACAAAGAGTTCCTGCATGACAAGCTTTTCACTTTACCAAGAGGTATCCATGACCTTTGGAGCAGGGACCATCTTTTTGTTCTGTGTCTGTACAGCACCCAGCACACGGGGGTGGTCCTAATTCATGGCTGGAGCTTCTAGACACTACCACAATACCAGTAAACAAATAATAATAATCATGAAATCTATGCCACCAAATGCTGAAGTCCCAGCTCACATTTTGTCAAAGCAATTTTCACTCTATTATGCCCTTTCACTTTCGGTCTTTTAAAACTGTTAATTAAAATGGGCAATATTAGCAATATCATTTTGGTCACCGATGAAATAAAGTGACATTTATGGATTGCCGTAATCTATTCATTGCATTCTGGGCCAAGACTTCCAGGGCATGCCACAAATTCATGTCATATTCCTGAATGCTAGGTTCTGCATTCAGAGCTCTATTTAGCTGAAAGATGAGTGGAGATGGAAGAGTGGAGAACCACCACCCAAAGAGGAAGAACATCTTCCTGTTGGCTATGCATTTGAGGAGGCTCAAGGGTGCAAATTAATCCTTCTTAAAGGATTTGTTTGTTAAAAGCTCACTGGATGCTTTCAAAATCCATTTGTTTCAAATGGCAATATACAACCTACTATGTGAAGTTGAAGGCAGGAGGCTGCTGGGAGTTGTAGTCAGCTTGAGAGACAGATTCTACAAAACACTGCGCTAACTCACCAGGGATTCCAGAGCTTGCAAAAGAGTAAAACAAGGATTTCCCTTCTTTTAGAAGTTTAAGGGGAGGGAGATATCTATGCCATCCACTTTATGCTGTTCTTGTTCCTTTTGTTTATAGATTTATAGATTTTAAGGCCAGAAGGGACCATTAAACCGTCTAGTCCGACCTCTTGTATAACACAGGCCAAGGAATTCCATTCAGTTATTCTGGTATTGAGCCCAATAACTTGTGTTTGACTAAAGCATAGTTTATTGCAATATTTTAGTTGTGTAGTGAACTGAGCATCTCAGCAGGGATGCAGGAACGGTATATAAAATAGTCATTTGTTATCATTATCATCTTCATTATTGCCACCAAAAGCACGGAAAAGCATAGTAGTGAATGTCCCCAATGTCTTAGAAGAGACTGGACACGAACTGAATCATAAAGAGTCTGGGTTCAGATGCTACTCTGCTGCGCATCCTAGAAGTATGAGATTAGACAGAAAAGGAACTCATTCTACCCCAGGCAAACACAGCTGCTTACAAAAGTCCTGCTGCAGCTCCCTTGAAGTCAACGGAAAGACTAAACATAGTATAACCTGAATATGTAAGCGTGCAGTCAGAAAGAAAGACAAACTAAATACACATCTCCCCCGATACAACCCAACCCGATATAACATGAATTTGGATATAACGCGGTAAAGCAGTGCTCCGGGGGGGCGGGGCTGCGCACTCTGGTGGATCAAAGCAAGTTCGATACCATGCGGTTTCACCTATAACACGGTAAGATTTTTTGGCTCCCGAGGACAGCGTTATATTGAGGTAGAGGTGTATCTTTGGGTCCCTCTCACCTGCCAAACTATTTTAAGTATTTTGTTCAGTCAAAATGAATTATACGAATTAATTGAACAAACTAAACTTAGTTATAGTAATGCTCATGCCTAGAGAGTACCATAAATCTGATGAATGATGGAATGGTGGCAAATAAATCCTCATCACCATGCTAAATTCAGTTCACTAAATAAATTAGTCATGTCATCAATGTTGTCACTGCATTTCTCTGCCACAGCAGCTGGACAGCCACAGTTGCTCCTGCTTTTGCTCCGTTAATAATACTTACCAACTTCAAAGGGGTACTGAGAGAATTAATTACTTAATCTTTGTAAAGTGCTTTGAGATCCTCGGATGAAAGATACTATATAATTACTTCTCTGCTTGTCCAGTCTGTGTCAGCAAAGAGGAAATGATAGACTCCAGCAGCGTCAAATTGGATTCTCATGCATTAATGAATGGTTTGGATAGATTGAGCGGGAAGGGATGATACCACCTGCTGTGATTCTGTATTTGTTTCTGCCTCTTGCTCTGTTAGGACCCAATCTTGTAAGGTTTTTAACACCTCCTATGAGCAGAGCACCCTCAGCTCCTCTTCGATTCATGACCACTGAATATCTTGCACGCTCAAGCCCTTAATAAGGAAGATTGTAGCATTTTTGAGTCTGGGTACATTCTGGCTCCTCGGCCTTTTCTTTCTCTCTCCGTTCCTCCTCCACTCCTCCCTAAATTCCCTAATATATCAAATACGTGGTACAGTAGGATGGTACACTACACATATTTATCTGCAGAAACATAGGCTCAAATTTTAATTTGGGTCACAAGTAAAACGGCGTCTGCAATGCTCTCTACCTGGAAAATACACTTCATTGTTTAGAATAATGAGTACGAGATGGGCTTGATCTTATGAACCCTTATTTGTTTGGCTAAGGGTATGGCCTTTGCTTAGGAGAAGCCCAGGATCTGATACAAAGGGGGTATTACAAGTCAGAACTAAAATACATTGACAGCTGCAAGAGGAAACCAGCACAGCGTCTGCCCACACCAAGCCCATCTCTTCGCTCAAGTGCTATTAGTCTCTCCTTTCCACTGAATTCACCACAAACACTGGGACAAGCACAACGAGAAATATATCCCAGCTCAAACTTGCTGTCACCTTTTTGCAACACCATTTCAAGTTCCTTTTTTTTTACATTGTTCCTGCCTTTCCATTTCTCATTGGACACAATCCTGCTTCCTCTGAAAGCAAAGGCAGCTTTGCAATTGACTTCAGTGGGAGTAGGATCTGGCCCATTGTTGGTATTAGCACCTTCATATGGTTAAAGATTAAATGCAAACCACCAGACACACATTGATTCTTCCCTTTGCTGCTACTTTAAGGTGTTTAAAGGCTGCCTCAAAGTACAAAAGAAAGTTCTGTATGTTTTTTACATTTGGAATAATAGGTCCTCCCATCCCTTCCTCTGCTCAGGGTTCTTTGGAGATCCTAAACAGCAATGACACACAAGACAGTACCCTCTTCTGTCCCTGAGTTCTCTCTCTCTCTCCAACTCTTTCCTCCTTCCTGGGTGGGGAGAGACAGCTGTAGCTCAGGTTATAGCATTGTACATTATGACATCACTATTCATATCCTCCAAAGATCTTGCCAAGGGCCTCCAGCAAAGAGTGATAGTTAGATCCTGATATTTCAAATGTACCAAAAATAAATAAATAAATAAAAAAGCAGGGGGGGGGAAGTCCAAAGAGGCTAATGGTAGTGATCTCCCTCATTTCAGATAACACTGCTAAATTTTCAAACCAACTCAGATGGTGGGGGAAAGAAGAAATGTTATATGTTTCATTATCTTTAAATTACTTCCCAAGGAACAAACCCTGCAGTCTTTAGTCCTTACTCTGGCAGGTATTCCTAGGGAATTCAGGGAAGTTTTTGGTTGCATAAAGTCTGCAGAATTCAGCCCCCAGACTGTTCACTGCTCTCCACCAAGTGTACCACGTGTGAAAAATGTATGGGCCAAACTCTGCTCTTAGATATGTACATGTTCAAGTCCCACTGCCATCAGTGGAAGTTCCACATGTGTATTTAAAAGCAGACTTTTGTCATGTGTGTATATTAAACAAACAGTATGCAAGAGTATCAATAGAAAATATATCTATAAACCTGAGATGTTGCCTTCCCATAAACACACCTATATTTCTCGGTGTTATTTCCAGTGGCACACAAGGGAAAATTTTACTGAGTTTTCTTTATTTTAATATGAATGCAAGTTACTGTAAGAGTGAACGTTGTCTTTAAGCTCTGAAAATTACAAACCAGCAGGTGGCAGTTTAAGCCACGTTCAGTCAAAACATCGTTTTATTTTAGTCAATATTATTATTGTCAGAACATTTCACTATATCTATTAGAGGAACTAACTGCAAGCATCACGTCATGGTAACAACCTCCGTGTTAACGTAAAGCTGGTTTGAGATGCTCTCAGGTTTGTCACATCCCTCTGCAAAAATAAGTTTATACAGTGCGTACACAGTTTCCTTTTCCAAACATCACAAGCCTGATTTTCATTGCTGTTCTTCCATTTGCATATACAGTTTTGAGGGCATTTATAATGTGGTTACGATTGATCTGAATCGGATACCAAACTTTTGGTTGTCAGGCTCTATTTTCTATAGTGCCCATTACCATCATATCTGAGCATTGCATTGGCACGCCCATGTCAAAAGTGGGCTTTGTAAAGGATTCTGTTCTTGATCCTTCCCGAGCACTAGTGAGCTCTGATTGGCGTTAGTGTTTGTTTGGCACATTGCTTCCAATCTACAGACGTAGATAACCACTTCCAAGATGAACCTGAAACCACCTGAGCATTCCAAGACAACAAACCTTTGATATGCCTTACACTTTAGTTCCCTGAAAATGTAACTTTCCACATTTATGAATACAAACAATGTTATTATCTCTACCTTTCTAATATTTAACTACTCTAAACACTTAGGGAAAATGTTATCTGAAATGCTACTTCTATAAATGCATTAACTTTGTCTTCCTTTGACTTTTAAGATATCTTTCCTTACTAATACACCTGAAAAGATTGTTTGGAAAGCCTATGTAAAGTGGCAGTGCAAATAGATGAAGGGCATTCTTTAGTAGCTCTTTATTATTAGCTTTCCAATGATACTATCTTCTTGTACTTTTCTTAATGAGAAAATAAATATAATTTGTGTCATACGCATCTGTGTTTTTCTTTAGCTAAGGAATACACAAAGGGAAATTTAAAAATCATGCATTATCACTGAACAAGCTTGCTAAAGTAAATAGATTCCAGCCATCTAAGTTTGCTTCTAAAAGATTAAAGGTTAATGATGGAACTTACCTTACTCAACAGATTTATGAATAATCAAAGTCTAGAAAAAGGCATGGCCAATTTTAGAACATTACGTATGACGCAAATGTCAATAGTAGACATACATCGTCTCTTGCTAACTAAGCAGCCATGTTTTCGATCACATTATTCAGTGATTAATTGGCATTTTAAAAACATTTATTAGAATTCTTAATCGACCCAAGTTAATTCTTTAAGAAAATTCAATGTCTGCTTAGGTTTTAGTTTAAACAAACATGTCGAAGTCCATTCTTATTATAGTTATTGACTGGAATGGTTATATAATAAATAATTAAGCACCAGTTATATACAGAATGCTCGTACCTTTTATTCAGTATTTGCCTACCAATATATATATATATATGCTAACTAAATATATATGGAGTTACTAACCCATAAAACAAGTACCAGTTCTGAATTATGACCGAGGGACTGTAAGAAAAATATACAAGACATGCATAAAATAGAGTGAGCTTTTCTAAAGTTATTTTGCCATCCTGCTATAGGCCAGACAACATCATATTAAAACTGTTACTTTCACTATATTTTATTTTGGAACATCTTCTGCTATCCTGACCCTTTAAAACAACTGCAATAGCCTTAATAGCAAATAATTAGAAGCATGCCCATTTTAAAATACTCGCTGGATGGCTCACTGGGGGAAAGGTAAATCAGCTGTGTTTCCAAGTCTTTAGAGTTCATATTCAAAAATTTAAAATTTCTCTGGTGCAAATCTTCAACTTGTTTGTTTATTAATTTTACTTACTTCAGCACGGCTCCTACTGTGGCCTCAGATATATTTTAATACAAGTAAACAAGAGATAAAGCTCTTCAATCTAGCAGAGAGAGGTATAACACAATCCAAGAGCTGGAAGTTGAAGCTAGACATATTCAGAGTGTAAATAAGGCACGGATTTTTAACAGTGAGGGAAATTAACCACTGGAACAATTTACCGAGGGTTGTGGTGGATTCTTCATCGCTGACAATTTTTAAATCAAGATTGGCTGTGTTTCTAAAAAAAGCTGCTCTAGGAATTACTTTGGGGAAGTTCTACTGCCTGTGTAGTACAGGAGGTCAAGCTAGATGATGACAATGGTCCCATCAGGCCTTGGATTCTATGAATCTATGAAAGCCTGAAGAAATTAGAAAAATCAACCCTAGACACTGGCAGGAAGAACTGCAGGGGAGGAAACTGCCCAGGACAGAAAGGCAGCTTTTGTTCTGTTTTTGTACAGCACCTGGCACAATGGGGCCCTGGTCCATGATGGCGGCTCTTTGGCACTACAGCAGAATGAATAAATAAATAAATAAACAAAAATGGGACAAGTATGCATATAACTTATAAAAACTGTATTGTTGGACTGCAGTTATATCAGAGTTCCATAGATCTATGGCATCATACACCAGCTTTGGATCTGGTTAAAATATGGGTGGGACATGACTTGACTCTATGGGAAAACAAAGTCGAAGATGCTTACGTGACACAAGGAGACAAAACATTTTTCTAGCTAAGTTTGCCCTCCTGCCACTCTAAACTCTTGAGTCTAATAGGGCTGTGTGAAATTTGGCAAGGCTCACTTTGCAAGGGCTGGTAGGAATATTTCCTTCAACTTCCAGCCCCAACGGGTCACTACCCCTGAAGAAGTGAAACCCATTTGAAGCCGCCAAGCTTCACCTAGAGTCAAGTGAAACTGCAGATTCCACATGGTTTTGATACAAAATCATAAATCAGCCCAGGTTTGCGCAAAAGGTTTGCTTAGCTCAGCCTTGCCTTCCATAGGCAGCTAGTTCCACCTGACTTCAGGTTTCATGGCAAACATTTTTCAGACCACTCATTTCTCATCCTCTTACTCCTGGCCCTGTGTGTTAGAGTCATGTGTTGTGCTGGGACAAAATAAAATCTTTTCAATATTCTGTATTTTGAGGGGTCATTCAAAATGGCTCTAAAGACAGCTCTGTAATGGTATTTTAAGGCCAGATTCTGTCACGCTGATACCACAAGCAGTCCCACTGATTTCAACCAAGCTACTTGCAGAGTAAGGTATTACTCAATGTGAGTAAAGGTGGCAGAATATGGTCTTTAAAAGGTAACATAATTTCTTCTCTGGTAGCAAACATCCCAAAGTCAAGTACTGTAAAACACTGCACGTAAAAAAATTAGCAATACCAAGCTATTTTTATAATACTTATATGCACTCCAACAAGACCTACCCCACAAGCCTGGACTTTATGTTTTTATTCACCACACACAGACCTAGCAATCCTGAGGGTGTGAAGTGCAGGTAACTTTGGTGCTGCAGATTTCCAAAATCTGGCAGGAGAACTGCATGATTGAAGGCTCTACTCATGGCAGGTTACAACCATTGATCTTCTCTTATTTTACCCAATCTGCACGTAAGCCTGCAGTATTAACCCTTTGGTTGCACAGTACTATGCACCAAGGCAGTAGCATGAGTTATTACAGCATCTGGAAATCTCTAGTTTAGGTGCATTAGAGTTAATGCAATCAGGAACTGGAAATGCAGATATTTCTTAATTGCAACCTGCAATTATTCAATGAGACAGAAACGTCAGTGTCTCAAAACAAGCATCTTAAAAAATTCAGGAAAGCACCTTTCCCTCAGGCTGTATATTCACCTTCTGTTTCAACCCCAAAAGTTATATTTTTTTAAAAAGTTAGTGTTCCCCACTTTTGTGATATTATCACAAGTCTCACGATATTTGGTGTTTTTAATCAAGGTTTTGGAGAAAAGCTTGAAAATCAGAATCGTAAGTGTTCCAATATGACAAGGCAAATAAAAAGAATGTGAAAGTTATATTTTTAAATTTCATTTAAATTTTTTTTTTTTAAGTCAATCACATGATCTTTGGATTGGTAATACTGAAAAAGCAGCAGTCAGTGGAATGAAAATGGAAATTCTCCAAAAAGGAAGAGTGAATCAATAAGAGACATTCATATCGGTATCCAGTAAAACATTAACACATCAGTTTCTTCAGCATATCCTGCAGCACAAACACAAGCTATTTCCAAAAGTCTGACTGCCAGTTAAGGAAACATGCTTCCAGAGTTATAGGAAATAGTGTAGCTCTTTTCTCTTCCAATACTTCATCAATATATTCAACAAAGAGTTCAATACAAGAGTAAAACTCAGACTGTGCAGAAGCAGGTGTTATCTTCACTGTGGTGTATCTAAAATTAAAATATTTGTGGAAAAATGCCATTTACTGCCACTAGGGATTCCCCCATAGGGGAGATGCTGCCCAGCTCTGTTCCCCTTCAGCTTTTGTTTCCAGGCTGTGTTCTCACTTTTCATAGAGCCCTGCTTGCAAAATGTCATCGCTAAAGGGCTGTGGCAGCTGTAGTAAAGCGTTCATGATAGGGTTAACTGAGTTATGGGGTGAAGCCAAGTTCCACCCATTTGGCCTTTGGATGGAGCATATAGCTCAGCAGATTCCCCACCACCATCCTCATGTCCATCTAGTCCTATTTATGAACAATTAATTTGTTTCTCTCTCGGCTTTGGAGAACCAGGGATTGTATATCCCAGAGAGAGCAACAAATGGTGAGGGGAACTTATGCATTCCACTTATTCTGAGAACACATTTCTTCAAGGAGACCTATAAATTCTATACCCATGCCCTTCTGAATACTTAGCCTACTGAAAATACATTAAAAATTGAACGAACATGACACATGCTGAACTTCATTCTATCGCTTGGGTTTCGACTGTTCTCCTTTCCCACTAACTTGTTTATATTTAATCTATTTATGTTGAAAGCCCTTTGAAGCTAGGACTTGGTCTCCGTATCTCTGTAACACCACTAGCGCTCTAATGCTAAACAAACAAACATATGTAAAATAAAATAGACAATACATAGGCAAAACCAGCTTGATTTTGAAGCTGATGTTTGTTTGTAATCCTCTCTCGTCCAGCATGTCTTTTAAACTACTGATTCAAGACAAATGCAAGAAGGTTGTTTGAATACATGCAACGGGTTTACTGTAACTTTCCAATTCCTTTAAAGTAATTACTCAGGTAGATTTACTTCCTTTGTAAATATAAGATGTGTTGTTTAAATTATGTTTCTTAAACAACCACCAGAAAGAAAAGAAATGTGAAACTATATTTAAATTAAGACTTGTAGACCAAGAAGAGATGAGGTTTTAGAAGCCATTGGAACTACTAAAGTTATTTTATTCTGTATTAATTTTACATCATGCCAACGGTCGTTAGGTCCTTTAGCCTCAAGAGTAGTTCTTAGGAACCATAGAGTAACTTATTGTTTTGAGGTGAAATATGTCAATATTGGATTTGAATTTCATTCTGAGATCTTGATTTAATCCAAATTAATTATGGAGAATTCATCTGAATACTAGACCTAACCTCTCAGGCAATCCACAGTGAAGTAGTGTTGCCTTCTCCCTCTTTGTCTATGATGAAAAACATGATGGACTGAATCCTGTGAGTTGCTGAGCCCTGTAACCCTGATTTAGTAAAGTGTTTAAACACACGTGTAACTTTAAGTACGTACACGAATAGCCCCATTGACGTCAATGGGATTGGGAGCAGAGTGCTCAGCGCCTTGCAAAATCTAGCGCTATATGGGTTCTCCGTATTATTATTATTATTATAAATTTAGCAGGTTGCTGAGGCTATAAAATTAAGTCCCATATGTATGAAACAATGTGGCTATAGCTGGGGAACTGTGAGCGCTCTGCTTCAGGTTCCGAGTCCCATACACCCACTGACTTCAGTGGAGCTGAGGCTTTTGAGGAGTGGTCACATGCAAATCTTCACTAGTGTCTTTTGGGATTACTGCTACCTCTCTCAGTGGGCTACACTGGCCTTTTGGTTGCAGCCCTGAATAAGGAACAGCACATAGCTGCATCGCCCCCGGTGGAGCCTCAGGGAGAGAATGTGCCTTTGTTCCCAAGGGGCAGTAATCTGCTAATGGCTCTGACCCTCCCCCTATGGGGCAGCTGCACTAGCATGTGGTTTAAAAGGGATATACAAGGCCGCTATTAGTGCTGTTACTGCTAATTACTTAGGGGAAACAGCTAATTGTATGTTAAATTAATCATACTGTATGTATTTTACTTAGTAGACATTTTGGACCTGATTCAAATTCCATTCCAAGACAATGGAAAGATTTTGGATTAGGCTCCTTTGAGACCAATTCTGCATTCTGTGCATTCCCAAAACTCTCACCAAAATCTATGGGAATTTGAGGTAGACAAGAATTGCCGGCATAGGCTCTTTAGGATGAATTTGGTACAATGACTATCCTAATTTGAACTGACTAGATTCCCAGGAGTTGTCGAAAGAGCGCCAATGAAAAATGGATGCCAGAAGCTTATATGCTTGAATTTATCAGAAGGGCTTGTTAAATGATCTCTGGAAGGAATAATTTGGAGAATTTGAGGAGTAATCATTGTTGCTAATCTTTGTCTCTGTAGAGCAGGGACCATCATTCTTGAGAGTGTTAGGAAAGCACCTAGCAGGTGCCACTGCAAACACACAAATAAATAAATAAAATACTTCCTGCTAAAATGTGAATCTGAAATAAACAACAAACAAACAAATAAAAGGCCATACACAGAAGCTGGGGAAATCTTTTGGCCTCCAAAAGCCTTAAATCCTCTGTTTGTAGTCTTCTTAGTCAACAGTTTGAGGTTAAATAAAATAATATTGGGTGGTACAACATTAAAGTGTGATCTGGTCTGATCTTTCCTGTTAGAACCACCATCTACCTATAACAAAAAGAGCACTGGGGAAAACTACCCTAGCTGGCCTCAGACCATAGAATGAAGTTATTGGGTCAGGCTATGCTGCCCTTGTGTTGGATTGTCCTAGAAATGGAAGTGTTGGCTTAGGACAACGTCCAACTCCAACTGCAGTCAATGGGAATATTTCCGCTAAATTCAATTGGAAGTAGCCCAAAGGACCAGATTTGTACACCCTTAACTCACACTGAGTAGTACTTTGTTGAGTGAGTAGTGCCATTGACTTCAGTGGGACCAACTGTGAAATAAGGCACTATTAAATAGGAATAAGGGTGTCAGAATCTGACACTTGGTGATTTAAGTTGAGCATCTATGTTACTTGTCCTCTGAAAGGGTTAAAAATCCCAGAGCAGGTCACCACTACTGCACACAAATGCAGCTTTACCAACTGAAGTGCTAGTCTTTGAAAATGCAGCCCAAGCTGTCTTCAAAGTAATTGCAAATATGAAAATAATAAATATTTTTAAACCAACATTGATTGTTACAAATGACTTTTGTGTTTGTAAACACCAGTTGTGCAAAACCTCGTCTTTTTATAGAATTATTTATTTTCTTCAAAATTAAGTCCATTTTGCATGTTGAAAAATAATGAAACCTGTCACTGTACATTTTATCCTGTTATTGACAATCTGTTTGTGGATTCATAGATCAGTGGAACTTTTTTTAAATCAATGATGATATAGTTCACCTACATCACTGTCAGCATACAATAAACATAATTGACTTTGGTTTGTCTTAACTAAGCTATGATTCAGGGTAGCGTCATGTGGCATGAAATGTGTGTGCTTTTAAAATTTGCACTCCTATGGGACAATTGGCATTTGCACAACTTCACAATGTTATAATGAAACTCAACAACCTGTTCTTTGCTGTCTATCCAAAGAAGTGTTGATGACATTTTCAGTGTAATTTCTGATCAGACCACAAAGCCTCCTTTCTCTTTATCTCAATCCCCAAACCAGTGTATACAAGTTCCTCAATCATCTCCAGTGATGGCTGATGTGTTTCTACATATGCTGTCACTTTACTCACAAAGAAACAAGTGAAACATTTATATCTGCAGACATACAAACCAGTCCAGCAGTCACAGCATTTACAATGGTCCCTCGACTATTGTATAACTTTGCCTCCATGGTTTCACCACATGAACTTTAATTTCCATGGGCTTACCTCTCTGAGAAATAATGAAGAAATTTCACATATTCCACAGACACCAAAACATCACTGCAAGCTTCATACCAATAACAAAGACTCACATTATGATTCAAATGAATTGTATAACTATGCCTTACCAGAAACCACTTGGAACATGCATCATTTCTTTGGATGCAACAAGCAAGTCATGGAACAGATTAACATGCCAAAGCATGTTGCTGCTTGACACTTGCTTCATATTTGCTTTCTGCCACACTTCCAGTA
Organism: Emys orbicularis; assembly: GCF_028017835.1. Taxonomy (NCBI): domain Eukaryota; kingdom Metazoa; phylum Chordata; order Testudines; family Emydidae; genus Emys; species Emys orbicularis. The sequence goes on from NC_088691.1 coordinate 90,257,065, forward strand.
TATCAATTGATCAATAGATCGATCAATAGATAGATGTGCGTGGGTATATATGTTTCTAGGGATGAATAAATGGGTGCAGGAACAAACTGCAAACTAAGCCAACCTCACCCAGACGCTGAACCCTTTTTGAAATCTATTCAGTAAAGTATCTGTTCTCCCAAAAGGTACTTTATCTTTGAATCTATGCTGCAAAATCCACAGGGTCAGCAGGTCTGGCATTGGCTGCTGGGCTGGCTGCAGACTTCAAGTCTCATGTGTTCTGGGGCTTCCTTCGGGAAAGAAGCGCTTACCGCATTGCATTTTCATAATGGGATGTAATCAGGAACACATTTGCATCAAACTTATTTGTGAACTTCTTTTTTTGAACCAGAACTATTTTTTAAAATAGTTTCATTAAACTTAAACAACAGATACACTGATCATAATGGAGTGAATTTGGCACTCTTTTTGATAAGATTCCAACCAAGTGTTATGAGACATGCGATGCACGTCTTTGGTGTCTACTCTGCCAGGAAATAAAGGGATGTGACGAATTCTCACTCACTCTTTTTTGTACAATCTATACAAAATACTTGGACAGAAATTTTGTCTGGTGGTAAATCTGAAGCCAAGGAATGAGATATGTCACAGAGTTTGGATAAAATTGTATTCAATTTTTTACCAGAAAAAATGAATTCAAACTATTTGTATTTGTTGTATCATTACATAACCTGGCTAAGACAAATATTTAATTGCTTAAACAATGTCAATACAGATTTGCCTGATTAAAACATGCTGGCTAATTCAGTGCTCAGAGACTAGTTTAAAACAATACAGAATGTTTGCTACAGTGTTTTAGGTATATACTGTAACTGCAGAAAGGTTTGTGCAACAGTTGGTGTATCTGGTATGATATTAAATAATGTGTGGATGTGTGCGCAACTGCATTTGTAAATTGCATGCAAAATTTTAGTAACTATGCATTCAAATCAGGCATATATGCATGAAAATGACCTGCCCAGCTCATAACTGACCATCTGTATATGTAAATACCTGATTTATACGTGAAACTGAAATAACTAAATATATGAATTAGACCTTTATTATTATTTGTATTACAGTAGAACCTAGAGGTCCTAACTGAGATCAGGGCCCCATTGAATCAGGAAATGCACAAAGACATTGTAAGTGATGCTCCCTGCCCCAAAAAGCTTACAATCCACACAGACAAGAAAAAGGCTGGAAGGGGAAAGAGGCACAGAGAGGTGAAGTGATTTACCCAAGGTCACACGGTGAGTTAGTAGTAAAGCCAAGAATAGAACTCTGGATCTCACGTCTAGGTCACTAGATGACACTGCCTCTCACCTGCAGATGTCTATCTGCATGTCAGACATTAAGCCCATAGTTAAATGCATTGGACAGACAACCTCAATAAACCTGGTAGAGAATGATCAAGAATCACCTTGGTACATTAAATCCAGTGAGAGCAGATTGCATTTCAGAAAGACAATCCTGTCTGAATTTTCTGGCAGGAGCCCACACCCACTGTCGGATAACTGCATCATCCTCAGCACAGCTGGAGAGCCTCCCAAAGTGAATGCCACTGGGTGGAGGAGGAGGAGAGGTTTGCAAGGGGTGGAAGTGTGGCAGTTCTAGCATTGTCTTGATGAAATACAGAGCTGGGGAAGAACTTGAAGTAAGGATCCAGGAGACAAGTTACTCTGCATCCTTTTTATGACTCCGCAAGCCCAATTCTTACTCCCAGTTACACAGGTGTCCCTTTGACTGATTTCAACAGGAGACCTGTCTGTGTGGTTGAGCTTAGAATTGGGTCCACAATCATTAAGCCATTTCAAAAACATTGTCCCCGATGCTGTAGTGAAGTATTTGCATACTGAGATGGACTGTCAGAGTTCTGACAGCCCGTACCACAACAGATAGCCAAGGAGCTCAGGAGCTTATCTCATGACCTACCCATTCAAAAAAATCTCAAAAACATGAATCAATGTGTCATGTAGACTCCCATGTGCCAGAGTCCGTTTTCCATCTTTCATCTTCTCCAAACTGAAACTGTTTGGAAACTCTTTGCTCTCTAGCAGTTTGTGTGCACACACTATATGGAGTTCCACTTTGTGGTTATAACCAGGGAGATCTGGTTCCTAGGAAAGCCAGTTTCTCCTTGCAGTCTGTGTTGTTTGGAAACATGTGGGAAGATTGCTTAAAATAGCCAACTAGCTTTAAGCTGACTGTGAGCCTGACTCTCAGGAAGGATTGTTTTAGCATCATTCATACAAAGTTTCAGAGTGTGGGCAAACCACCCAACTTGCATTCTTTGCAATCAGCTTTTACTATGTTCATGGCATTACCTTGGAAAACCAGGTGAAAGAGAGGATGGTTGGACTAGTGGTTACTGGGCTGGGATTTAAGACACCTGGATTCATTTCCCAGCTCTCCCACAGATCTTCTCTATGACAGACTTTGAACAAGTCATTCAATCTATTTTGTGCCTCAGTGCCCCACCTATGAAATGGGGATATTACTTTCCTGCCTCACCGAGGTGTTGTGAGGATAAAATGCATTAACAGAGCTGGTCAGAACCCAAAATTTTCATTCCATGGGAAATTTCAAGAAGAAATTTCATTCCAAATCAGAACAAAAAGACACAATTTTGAATTTTTGCATAGAACAAAAATTCCATTTTTTAAAATTCAGTACCATTGAAGTATTTCAAAATTATTCTGATGTCAATTCATTTGGTTTTATTTTTACATAATATTAAAATATTAAACACAGTATTTATATTATATACAATATATAATATAATATTTAAAATAATACAAAAATGAAAACAAAATTTTTCAACATTATCTAAACAAAACCAGGAAGTCAAAACAATTTGTTTACTTTTCTCTTGTAGAAAGTTTTGTTAAAATGAACACATTCCCACAAAATATTTAGATTAGATTATGACAAAACTGCATTCTTCTATTTAAAACGTTTCCATCTAAAAATTTTCAACCAGCTCTATGCACTAATGATTCTGAGGCACTCAGATACTATGGTGACCAGGGTCATGCAAGTATCTAGAAAGATGAACAGTATCTCTGGCAATCTGCCATTTATCCAACATTCCCAGAAAGCTATCTGATACAATGGTACCTGTTTATCTTATGTTGAAATCTTTGCATAGCAGATGAAACTACTGTCTTTTGAAATCTTTGAGTCCAAGAGAAGAAGGGGTGCTGTTATCCTGGTTTCACATGTTTACAGCAAAGGACTCCTGTATTCAGTCTGTTGGGCACTAATATTGCTTGTATGAAAACTCGCTCCTATACAACTGGGATCATGATATTTGGGGGTGGGGGTATCTTACAGACCCACTAGATGTCCAAAGCCCAGACTCTCTACGTTAGAAATTGGCTGGTTATCAACTGCAATAATTTCCTCCAGAGCAATATGGAACTCACTAGCCTGGGGAGACTGCAGACTCCATAAACTCTCCTAAACTGCATACTTCTCCAGAGGTCTCTGAATGACGCTTGCAGTTTGTGACTGGATCAAACTTCTGAATAAACAGTAGTCTGTTAACCCTTTTCATGGTCGTTTTATAAGCTTCTGGATGCTTGGTCTAAACAGCTTTTCCCATAGTTGATTGCTAATGTAAAGAAGCCAGCCTTACCATTCCCATGAGATACATTGGCATTTAAGAGTTTACAGTCAACTTCAGCAGAGCTACTCTGACTCCCTTAGAGAGACTCTCATACAATGCTTCTGTTTTTTCTCACTCATTCTGGCCCCACATGTTCAAAACCAAGGCCCTGTCTGAAACTAACATAGGATGATTTTAAGCATTGTATGGCCTATCATGGCACTCAAGTCACAGTTAAGGGTCTATTTGACAAATGTGTATTTTCTGGGGTCAATATCTGAACAGTCTCAGAAAACTTGGATTGTGTACAAATCAAATTAGAGTTGAGTATCATCACATTCCTATAGGAAAATGTAACAAAAGTCCATTTGTTTTCTCTCTTTTTTTCCTATGGCATATCAATCTCAACACTTAGTGAAGATTTTATCTGTGGAATGTATAGATGCTATTGTGAAGAACCGCATACTCCTCTATATAAAATTGTCATCTTAGAGCCTGATCCTGCACTCTCTCTGGACTGATCCAAAGCCAATAGAGATCAATGGGTATCTTTTCATTTACTTCAGTTGCCTTTGATCAATCCCCAAGTAGGCAAAACTCCTGATGAAGACAAATATAGGAAAGGCACTTGATTCATAGGCAGCCAGCACTAGTCTATCTCTTGATTTTTTCACTGTAGAGAGTAACAGTGATTGAGCTCATTGTGTCCTTTTTCAAATATTATACTCCTGATCATACTTTCTTCCCCTAAAGTGAATATGTATTTTCCTCTCTCTCTTTTTGGGATCTTCATATTATTTTTCTTTTTGTAATAGCAAGATCAAGATGTAGTAGTATAGCAAACAAACTGTAGTAGTATAGCAATTTTTGTTTGATTGTTTCAAGTACTATATATGCAATTGGTTGATAAGGCTGGACTGTTAAGCAGTGTGTCCTACTGGATAGAGCACTAGACTAGGACTCAGAGTTCTATTTCCTGCTCTGACACTGACCGGTTAGGTGACCTTAGGTGAGGCACTTCTCATCTATCTGTGCCTCAGTTTCACCATCTGTAAAATGGGGGTAATGATACGGACGTCCTTTGTAAGAGCCCATGAAGCCTATGGTTTGAAAGTGCTATCCCGGAGCTATGTATCACTATTATTGTTGTACCAAAGCAGTGTACTATACAGAATCTCTTACCAAAAAAAAAAAAAGCAAAAGAGTAAAACAATTACTTTTTTTTAGTTTAGTTTATTTTTTGTAGTTAACTATTTCTTAACTATTTTACTCATTACATTGCAGACTTGATTTTCCAAAGAGCTCACTGAAGTATCTTATTCTAGAGCACACACACCCCACAACAGCACCCAATTTTAGGCACCTACATAAGTGGATGGAATTTAAATGAATTCTGCTCTCATTCAGGCCCTTAAAGGAAGCAGACAGATTTTCAAAAGTGCTCAGCACCGACTAGCTCCCGTTGATGAGTGCACTGTTAGAATGAGCACAGTAATAGCTGTTGAGTGTGGAAAATCTGATCCCATCATTTGGTTACCTAAATGGGAGTTGCGCTCTTCTGAAAAATATGGCCCTGAATGTATGTATGTACAGTACATATATTTAATTAAGCCTAGAATCCTGCACGTAGCTGTAGCCCAGGCTTGATAATTCAGAGCAAGATTGGGCACTGCAGTACACAGACATGGTGAGGGGAATTCCTCTTCACCCCAACTGTTGATCAGCTTGTGCTCTGAAACATGTTATTTAATTACCCTTCTCATTACCGTAGCTTTTACCGCTACACATTTTATTGGCCATAAAATTATCCAGCCCCTTAAAAAAATAAAGCCCAACCATGAAATTTGTCTCAGTCTCTGAAGGACACATGGATATTTTGTGAATTTTACTAGCAAAACTTTGATAAATAAACCAAATTTTCTCCTCCTCCCCAACCACCACCCCAGTTATAATCTCCCAGTTTCATCAAGGCTTAGTCTTCAGTCACTGAAAAACCAGATGGTTAAACAATTGGGTAAATCTCATGCATTGTTTACTTTGTCTTTTCCGTAAGCACTAAACAATAAATCCCACAACTTTCTTCTAATGAATGTGATAGTGAATGCCAAATCCCAACTCAGAAGCAGGAGTACTATTTCCTGGGCCCACAGAAGATAGAAAATATCACATTTCTACTTCATTCGACCCTTTCAATATCCCTGTCACGCTTCATTGCTTTTACAAGTCACCATTTCACTGTTGCAACAAAGATTACAGGGAATCTAACAGGTAAGGCCTCAAGCAAACATAGAAATGGAGTAGGCCCCAACAGAAGGCACAAGGACTACATGTCTTATCTACTCCACATCTTGGCATTTCTAACCACAAGGCCTGCCCTACTGACAGCCCCTGCTGTCCTGAGGCAATGAATCTGTAATAAGATATACAACAAATAGGTTTTTATGCTGAAAAATATATACTGTGGTAATTAAATTGTTAACATGATGGATGGCCTCATTTTATATTTTAATTCAAAGTGACTTTCTATATCATACAACAGAAGTGACTTAATACTAAAAAATGTAATGTCATTGAAATAGAAATATGGATTATGGCTCATTATTTTGAAGAATAAAACTTTGTTGCTTTTCTTAATAATAATTTATTGTATTTCTATAGCACCTTCTATCCAAGGTCTCAAAATGCTCTTTAAATATTCAACAATTTAGTCTCGAATGAGCTCTTTAAGTATTAGCCCCCTGTTATAGGTGAGGAGACTGAGGCCCTGTTAGCTTTTAACATGCTCAAGGTCACACAGGAGATCAGTGGCAGCACTAGAGCCAAGGTCTCCTGAATGCCAGTCCTGTGCCCTAATCACAAGGCAATCCAATGTTTATATAAGAATATAGGTGGAACTGGCACTTATAGTCAAGGTTGTCCAACACTTCCCAATAGAACACTCTGTTTTCAGCTGCTTATATTTACAAAGAGATCATACTGTATAAGAAAACGGTATCTTTTTTCACTTTTTCTATATGAAAAAAATAATAAAAAATACTACCAAAGTCTCAGATGGCATATATAAGAGCTTCAATGGAGCTATGCCAATTTACACCAGTTGAGGAGGATCTGGCCTCATATTTGAAACCTTGTGCTAATATGAAGTTTCGGTTATAATTTATGATAATTCAGATTTCTAATTTTGCATTCGTGTACTTTCTATTGCTAAAGTCATGTAATGTTGTGAGCCAAGACACACACTCTGGCAGCTATTAGTTGTACAGCTGTAAGTGTAAACTGTAAATGATTAGTTGGATAGCTGTTTAGGTGTATTTTGTCTGCCAGTATATTGCTGCCCCATTAAATCACAAAGCCAGGCCTATATTCTTTTGGGTGTGTGACACTGAAAGAGTTAATAAATAAAACATTTTGATAAAACTTTCTTACAAAATACCTAGAACATTACAATTATTGTTAACATCTGTTCATTATTTCACTCTGTGGCCAAAATATGCTTACTCATAACAGCACAATGCTTCCCCATTACATCAACTGTGACATTAAACAACAGACACTGGAATTGTTCAGTGCTTTTAGCATCAATGTGGTTGATTTCCACAATGTAGGAAGCATAAAAAGTATGACTGACAAGTGGTGAAATGGCAGGATTAAGAAATAACTTTTATCAGAGCTTTACCGTCATTTTTTACAATAGAAAAATATATGTGAATAGCAAGTAACAACCCCTGAAATTAACAAAATGTCATAATGGGTCCAGTTAACTAACCTGTAATTATACTGTCAGTTGCATTAACTCCATTGCCCACTAATAGAGTAAGTTATAGTGGAAGCAGCCAATGCAGTTAGGAAGGTTATTTTATGTCCTAATTAATCAGTACTGACACTGAACCACATCCTTCCTCCTTCCTCATTATTTAAATTACCCATTTATATGGATGAACCTCTTTGCTTTGTGCATTTCATTAACGCGTTAACATGCTCTCATAACAAGAATTGCTGTTACTCCTTCAGCAGGTACTTTGTACAAATTTTTCTTGGTAATCCTGCTTTCCTAGTGTAATCCATGTCTTCTAGAATTTCTTCCTTGCACAATGCTAATACGAAGATTGAATTAGGTAAAAGTGAGTCTTTGGATAATCTGGGATTTTTCTGAGATGTTGTGCAACTGCACTTCCCACTGACTTCAACAAGTCAGCTGAATTTTCCTGTGCCCGATGCCTTTTAGGATTAGGGTCCTGACTAAGGAAAACATCCCTATACACAACAGCACTTAAATACTGCTTAAATCTCAATAAAGTCAATGGGATTTAAGCACTTACTAAATGTTAAGCACATGCTTAAGTGCTTTCATAAATTTGGGACCAGGTCCCTAAATTAGAAGTGACAGCTACCAGAGCAAGAGATCTTAATTTTAGTTTCTCTTAACCACTGACAAGTGTATTTTAAATGTTTCATGGGCATTTTGATTAAAAAAGAATGAAATAAAGAAATACAACTAGCCCACACTATTAAGTTTGTAGAATGAGTGTCAAAATTCACTGGGTTCACTTTCAATATTAAAGATTTGGGTAAAGCTGAAATTCAAAGCAAATCTCAGACTGGATCCAGTTTAACTAGAGATGTCTGCATTTCCCCCCATATTCTGATGGGGGCATCTCCTGCTATATTTTCTAACAGAGATGGTCAAAAATTTTCCATCCAAATATTTTGGATGGAAAACAACTTTTCAAATAGACACAAGCTTTTGCAAAAATTTTCATTGAAATTTTTCAGATTTTTGTTGAAACACACACATCTAAGATTAAAATTTGACTTTAGATATTTGTGTATTGTGTGTAGATGCAACACCATAAAAGAAAATGGCTATGAAAGTACGTTAGTTAGAATGACTAGTAAATTGTTCGAATAAATAACACATAGCAAAATCAGTTGACTTTAATGGACCTTATTTAAATCCAAGATAAATCTCTGTCTTTTTTCAAATGTGAGTGAAATAATTTGACCTGATGAGCCAGTTTACAGCACTGTTCCAGTTTGACAGTTCCATTGAAACTGGATTTTTTAAATGGTTTCAATTCACCCAACTGGGCAGACATCTGCCCAGCCTCTTCCCAATGCTCTAAGGCTTCCTCTGCTGCCTGCTCTGCCTGTCTGCTTCTGGTACCCAAACACGCTAGCTTCCCTTGATACCATTCCTGCTGCCATGTAGTGGCAGCCCATTCTCCTCCCTACCTAGTACTGATTGGGGCAGAGTTATGCAAGTGTAAGAAAATCTAGAGGGAGTCTAAGTTGGTATAGTTTTTATACACACGGTCAGGACTGGAAGAAAGTAAGTTACACTAACTCAGACTCCTGGGAGAAATTCTGGCCCCATCGAAGTCAATGGGAGCTTTACCCCCTGTAGACTCAAACTCATAGGACCAAATTGAGAGATGTGTAAAGTAGGCTCATTTAGAGCTACTTTCATCCACTCTTTCGATATCTCAGGGACTCTAACTGTTTGTAATTTACATGCCATGGAGCCATAAGCAGATACACATGGACGTGCCTAATAGGCAATATTAATTTGCCCATAGGTTGACTATTTCAAAACTTAATTCTTAAAAGCAGATAAATGCTGTACTCCTCCTACAGCACTATGCACCGTACATACCAAGTATGACGTTCCAAAACATAGCCACTTTGAGTTATCCCAGTGTCATGTTCAGGGAACTCAATAACAGCTATGTGGTTTTTGTAAAAAAAAATCTTCAAATATTTAACCTGCGGACTAAACCAAAGCCTGAGAAGCTCTAGCTCAAAAAGATAATCTTTGGAGAAAGTTTTAACATAAAATATAATTTTAAAGGAAAAGCCCATCCATAACTCTCCTAGCACAACTACAAAGCAGCAGTTTACTTTACTATTATTATTATTATTTGTATTACCGTATCACCTAGAAGCCACACACATGGACCAGGACCCTGTGCTCAGCACTAGATAAACACAGAACAAAAAGACAGTCCCCGTCCCAAAGAGCCCAGCACAGACTGCTGTAAACCAACACAATTTTCAAAATGGAGAAAACAGCTAGTGACTAGCGCTGTATTTTGAAACCTGGGATCATGCGTCGCTCAGCTAATTCGAGGGTTCAAAGCCAGTAATAAAACCAACCAAGTTTCATCACATATTTTTTCTGACTTCTTCATATTTTTGCCAAACCATGAAATGATTTTCACAACAAAGACTGTTACATAGTTAACAAGAGTTCTGAGACAGCTGCTCACGTGGCAGAGTTCCAGAGCCACTTGAAACCTCAGGCGATGCAGAGAACTGGCTAAAAGTTACAAATTTCATTTTGTCCAGTGAACACCAGTGAGTAAAAAAGCATATAAACCAAAACCAAAGCTACACAACTTTTCCATGGACTTCTTGCCCAATTCTGTGGGGAGGTGGGGTTTGGGCTACTGGCCTGCCCCTCACAATGCTCTGCTTCAGTTCAGGAGCACTAGGAGAAAGTGGACTTTGGCTAGCCATGCTTGTTAGCACCCTCCCACATGTGCACCAACAGGACAACTGGCCAGAATCTGTCCCTTCTATTGCCATTGCTATTAAATGTTTAATAATTATTCATAAAAGGGAAAATGCTGAGCACTTCCATTGGAGTTGTGGCATTGATCATTTCTGGCTCAAGCCCAAAGTGTTTCTAAATTTTATTTTAAAGGGTAGCCATTACATTGTATGTATAAAATTGCTTAATACTGTTCTGAGCCATTGAGGGATATTACCATTGCTATGTGCAAAATTTGAACGCATGTGCCCAGTTGGAATAACTGTCTAGTAAAAGCTTTCATGTCCAATATCTGTGTAACAGAGCTAATGCCAAAGGATAAAAGAGTAGGGCAAACAAAGGACCCTATCCTGCCCCCATTTAAGTCGATAGCAAAGTGTTTGTCCCCATGGCCCAGCATTGACAAGTATGAGAATGTCCAAAGAAACTCACATTAATTATCATTACCGTGCCTGTTATTGTATAACAGATTGTGATTCTGCACTTTATCTCTAGAACCATTATCTCCTGCCATGTGATCTAAGTGTTGATACTGCTAATGTAAAGGAACACAGAACAGTAGTCATTTATCCTGCAAAAGACCTCGTGCTTTTCTTGTTCTATCAATCATTAAACAAGTAATGCCTTTTGTGTTATTGCTTTGACATTCATTAACACTCACGTCACAGGAAATCTTTGCAATTAAAATCCTTATTGACTATCTACAGTAGTTTCGCATTGGCATGTAACAAGCAAGATAATAAAAAATGAAAACAATAGTGTTAGTATAGATAACTGAGGAGGTTTTTCCTTTTTGTAACTTAACAAGTTTAACGTAGGTAGGATTGTTGTTGTTTTTTAATTCAAACAGTGAATAAAACACTATGAACCCTGTTAAACGGCTTTTTTATCAGTCCTGAACATCTGAATGCCACTTTGAAATCAATCCGGTAAGACCAGCTTTAGTGGAAACACCCAACCTTGAAAAGTCAGACTAGCTGAGGACAAGACAATTGCTCAATTCCTCATGCAGTTCTACTTTCCGGTAGATATTTGATGACCATGTGCAGGCACCAATTGTACATAAATTCTGGGTTTTGTCTACTACCCAAAGCTTTTATCCAAATACTTTAAGGCGTTTAAGTTCTAAACCTGGGAGTCATGACCTCCAAGGGAGGTTGTGAACATGTTTCAGGGGTCATGAATCACCTCTCTCTGTATAGCTGTATGGAGGCTTCAAAACTTATGACAGGTGGGTCCTGAAACTACTTTCTGTTGTAGGATGATGACATGGTATGGAAAAATTTAGAAAGTATTGCTGGAAGGTATGGCCACTTGCACTCACCAACCCATTCTTCCTATCAGGAAAACCTTTCATAGCCAAAAAAGAGTGGAAATTTCCATATTAATACCTTACACCACTCTTTGCCCTCAGAAAGAAAACGATCACTGCATAGCATTAAAAGAAAGAAAATAGTAATTGAACAAAATAGTTAAAGAGGAAAATCCATTTAGGATATTGGAATCTATTTTCTATTTGTTTGGTTTTATTTTATTGGGGGGGGGTATTAGGGTTCGCCATATACTCTTATTTGCTGGTCCTTAAAAGCAGAAATACTCTTTAACACATTTATTTTACTTACACTTTAATACAGAACTGAAGAAAATGTGCTTGCTGAAAAATAAGATCAGGGTAGAGCGTTTCAATGTCTTTGTATTTAATTTCACAAAGGCTACATGAGACGGGTGTTTAATGCAATCTATTAAGTTCACTGTTTTATTAAGTTATCAACTCTAAACATAGATACTTTCATATTAAAAAGAAAAACTACATTTGAGTAAAAATCAAACTCTGACACAACCCAAGGACATTCAGTCTTAGAACTCAGACCTAGAATATAAATTATTTGGGGCACGGACCCGTCTTTTTGTTCTGAATTCGTATAGTGCCTAGGACAATGGGGTTCTGCTCCATGACTGGTACTCCTACCGACTCCTACAAGACAAATAATAATACACTAATTTCTTAAGTTGCTTTGTTACACTACAAACATCATACACTGTTACATGTATTCTGCAATACATAGGTGCAGGTTAAGGTCAGTGTCTACACCTTAACTTTGAATTTCTTGGCTTCTGTCACTTTTTATCCAACCCCTACTAGATTGTTCTGTACTCTAAACTTAGCCAAACTTTTATTCCTAGTAAAAGTAAAACTAGAAGCCATTCGAAAGTTCATGGGATATGCACTAGAGCTGCAACATATGATTTTTTAAAGTAGTATTGGTGGCAATGGCAAAGGAGATGGTTGATAGTATCTGGGGATCTGTGCGTGGGTAAAGATTCATCTAGAGCACAAGAGGAATGCATGTGGGAAAGAAATTTCAGCATATCACAATTAAATATGTTTTGCAACATTCAAGAGTGACAAATAAGTAAATGGACAATTCTTTCCAAATGTACTTTTATGCAATCCCCATTTTTTTCTGTCCTTCGGAGAAGAGATGCCAACAATGTTACAGGGATAACATATCTAATCCAAAATTCTCTGTAATTCTGCCTCTGGAACCAATTCTGTATTTCTTTCAGACCCAAATCTCCTATTGATTAGGTCCCAGTTTTGTAAAATGCCTACAGTGATCTGCTGAGCACAAGCTCAGCTCCCACAGAATTCAATGTGAAGTGAGTATTTTAACCAACTTTAAGGAGTGAGCCTTTAGATTCTGTTCTCAGTTACATTCTGTAAATCTTGAGAGTTGCTATCGATGTAAGTAGAGTTGCTCCATATTTGTAAAGGAGTAACTACTGACAGGAGACCCTAAAATTATGACTTCACTGCAAGATCAGGTAGGAAGAAAGACTGGGCTCTGAAAAAGCATAATGTTAGGACCAATCCTGCAACCCTTAAGTATACAAGTTGTTGTTTCTGAAGTAAGCAATCCCATTAGGCCAACTTCTGCTCTCAATTAAACCTGAATAAATTCAGAGTGACTCCTTTATTTTAAGTGGAATTACTCCAGATTTACTCCATTGTAACTGAGATCAGAATTAGACTCAGTGGGCCTCAATCTCATCTCACACTTATATTACAACATTGGAACTCACAGGGTCATAGATTTTAAGGCCTGAGGGACCACTATAAGCATTTAATCTGACCATCTGAATAACACAGGCCATAGGATTTCACCACATGGTTTCTGCATCAAGCCCATAACGATACCATCAACTTCAGTGGCATTACTCCAGGTTTACATCTCTGCAAGTGAAAGGAGAATCCAGTCCACTTATTTTAATAGGACCACGCTAATGATGAGTAATGCTTGAAGGAAGCTTTAGAACTGAGAACTATTACAGAATAAGCTCCAATGTGCAATCAAATACCTTTGATAATTAGCAAAAGGGGAAATGAATCTATGAAAACAGACAAAAGGTGAGTGGGTTTACATTGTAAATCTGATATATTTATAGTTTTCCCCAGAATGAAAGTCCTCCTTTGAAGCTTGATAGAGTATATTTATGTATAGCAGTAAAGTGTGTGGAATGTATCCAACATACAAGCAGGCTGCCTTACACCAAAAATAGTTGAATAAATAGTGTATCCCTTTTTCTTTTTATGGGAATTTAAGCATTAGTGGTGTTGATAGCCAATTTGGATTGCCTATAGCTTTTCATTTGACATCAGCATAATAATCTAGCCAGAATCACATTTACAAAACCATCCAACAAAAACCACTGTAACAAAACATGACAAGTATATTTCTCTGAAATATACGTAGAAAGAAACATTGATTTCATATATTACAGGTATCTATATTATGCATATTTTACACTGTTAATTAAATTATCTTCCCCATGTCCTATTACTAATATAATCAGATGATGAAATTAATGATATTTTTATATTAAAACAAACTAATTTTACCCACAGTTTTCATCCTTATTTGTATGAGTGTATAGATTTTGTAGAATTGAAATTAACATAAACATTCAGTAAAGTAACCCAAAGGCATACCCTAATGAACTATTCCCTTATGTGTATCCATAGTTTACTTGGTAATTGTGCAAACAAGAACCTAGGATTTTTAACATGGCCTTCTGTGTCATATGAATTTGTGAAAGCAAATCAATGTTAAACAAAATGGTGCATGGTTTGATAGCCTCAGAGTTATTACTTAATTACATTTGAAGAATCTGTATGGGAATAAAAGGAAAACCTCCCTTTGGAAAAACATTGTGCAGAATTTAAACTAAGATACTTCCTTCAAGGAAAGACCAGTTTCTTTCCTCAGCACCTGCTTGATGCCCTCCTGAGGGCTGTGGGGGAATGACTCTCGTTCACCAGAAAGCAGAGACAAGTAGAGCTTGTTCATAAGAACTACTGCAGCTCACATCATTAAGGGGTGAGGAGATAACTTCAAAGGCTCCACATAGTTATAGATCTATTGCCTCCATCCTTAACTCCCCTTCTGCTTTGGGCCACATACAGCTCCCATAGAGCTATGCTCAGTGACACAGAGGGATTGCAGATTTCCTATGAGATTCAAGAATTCTGGTGCACATGCAAGGTAAGCAAGATTTCACTCCCATCAGCACAAGCCAGTGCAAAGTTAATGCCTGTCTAAATCCAGGTATACCACTGGCAATATAATTCCACCAAACAATTACTTTACTGAAAGGGGAAGGTTTGTCTAATGGTTAAAGCACAGAATTGAGCTCAAGCAAGCTGGGTTCTGTTCCTGACTCTGCCACAGAATTCACATGTGATCTTGAGCAAGTCACTTTATATCTCCTGGTGCCTCAGTTCCCAATCTGTAAAATGAGGATAATAATATTAACCACATTATAAAGATGTTGGGAGGACAAATTCATTAACATACGTGAGGTGTTCAGATTCTGCAATGGTGAGCACCATAGAAAAGCATATTAACAAATAAATATAAAGTAAGAACAGAGGAGGGACAGAATATTTCTGATTCACAGAGAAAAGTGACTATGCACAAGACTTTTGTGCCCAATATATGGTTGGCTACCAGATCATTATGCATGTATTAAAAGTAATGCAAGTGGGCATGAGGAAGAAACTTTTAAAACTTGAAAGGACTTGTATAAGGATGTGAGAGAAATTTGCATAAATCCATACAAACAGATAAGAATGGACAAGTCTGCTAGTATCAAAGGCAAGTCAAAGGAAAATTACAGAAGAACAAGGAAGTTATTGTAGACAGTACATCAATAGCAGAACCATATAAGAGACCAAGAAAACCTCTAAATCCACCAGAACAATTGCCTGAGGGCTTTATCAAAAATCCCCAAGCTTCTGCTGGAAAAATATCGCATTACCCATAAAAAAAAGCATGTCATGTTTTCTTGCTTTTAATTCTTTTAAAAGAAAAATACTCTATTATGAAGGATAATAAAGCCTTAATCAAGGTTTATTACAAAGGTTACTGCAGTACTAAGCAGGGATACATGAAAAAAGTGCAGCAAAAGCCAGATGCATCTCTTTTGACTGCATACATTTTAGGAAGTCCACTCTTTAGGTAAACACCGGAGATTAAAAGATTTGGACCTGAATTTCAAATGAGCTAGGGGAAAAAATGAAAGTGCTGTGATGAAGTGTTATCGCTCTAAAATTAAGTCCCAAGATATACTTCCCATTTTGGGATACATGTCAAAAAAGAAGGTATAAAATTGAAACAATTCTAGTCTCAGGCATAGGAAGGTCCATTAACTAGCTAGAAAATATTAAGAAATGAGAAACTTTCCCAAGTCACATTCATGTGACTCAAAAATTCACTTTAAGCTAGATCCTCAGCTGGTGAAAATCAGCATAACTCCACTTCAGTAGCTGTTTGAGTGTCGAAGCTTCCAATTCCCAGTTCCTTTACTATAGAAAGAAGACCTCCTAAAGAGAAGGAATTGTAGACGAGTATGGATATGTTACCAATAAAATATGATCAACCGATGTAGCCCAAAAAAGTCCCAATTTATGTAGTAAATCATAATAGAATAATAACCCCTAAACAACTCACTACATAGTGACCACCTACTATAGGGAAAAGGAGAAGGAAGTATGACACATGCACTCCTAACATAGAAGAAAACAAGAAAAAAGTCAGGCCATGCCCCAGAAAGCTCATAATCTATGACATTGGTTCTCTATCTTTTACACAGTATGACCCCATGTTACAACAGATAAAAGTTTCAGGACCCCGTTCCATCTAACCATAAAGAAAAGGAGGGTAGCTGCAATGCCCCCTGGACCTCACAACCCCCAGACTGAGAGAACACGTGATCAGGACTATGAAAAGACACAATAACCCACCTTGGAGGCTTTTCTTGTTTTAGGGCCATATTGTAACCCCAAAGACAGAAGATGAGAGAGAGATGTTCATGGTGGATTTGGATAAGAGGAAAGAAAAGCTATGACATTTGTGTGATCTCAGAATGTAATTCATTTCCAGGGAACATTCCTTCGTTTCCCACTCTCCCAGTTTCATGATTATGCTTGTGAAGTAGGCTGAAACCCGAACCTTTTAATACAAACACAATAAGCTGAGACCCTGCTCAATGGTACTGAGATAAAAACCTGATCTGACACAAAAGATAAACATACCACTCAGACACAATGCCCTAAATCCAGAATTATATTTCCACTTGATGATGCCTTAGTGGTGGCATGCATTAATGGCATTGTTATCCATAGATAATACAATGCCACTTAGTTTCCCACTGCAAGTCCCTGCCGGTTATGAGCCATTTTTTCCCTTAAAGGAACAATGACTCACAGTAACATGATCTGTCACAAGATCTCACAGGAAAGGGCAGAAGATAACTCAATGACTTTGGGACAGAGCTCTCCTCTGTGCTTTGCAACACACCTCATTTTGTAGGTGATTGAGTGACATAGAAAATATAACCAAATGAGCAGACAGCTTTATACAAATCAGATGAATCACTGGATTCCATTTATCCTGGCTCCTAAACAACTGTTCGTCATTGCCAATAAAATCACAATTGTTTCTCAGAACTGCCTCTCCTTGGACCAACTGACACACCTTACACAATGAACTGATTGCCTTCTCCCTCCCAACTGCCATGTCACTGATCCTGAGACGCACCTGCAAGGCCTATCGCTTTCAACCAATGAGCAGTGATTGAGGATTGAAGCCTTATCTCCAGTGAGGTTGGAGTCAATGGGAGCTGAAGGCATTCACGACCTTGCAAGATCAGGGCCTTAAAGTGTAGTTATGCTCATCCAAGTGACTCTGTGAAAGTGGGCTCCATATGTATTCTCTCTCTGGAATACGCCACATCAGATTTGCTCATTTGTCAAATTAAAGAATTAGTGTTCTTACCTCCAGCACTGAAAACTTAACCTGGCATCTGAAAACCATGCTCAAACTTTGTGCAATCAGAATTTAATTAATATATCCACAAAGAGTGCATGAGGCAAAATAAAATCCAGTTCCTTGCATTGGCTCTGCAGTGCAAATAGGAGTAAAAATGTAGGCCCTTAGAAAGGGACAAAATACTAGCAGCTTTTCTAAAACTACTGAAAAGACCTTGCATAGTGAACCCCAGCGTTTATGGGCAGAGCTATAGACTCATGAACAAATTAAACAAAATTTACAAATGTAAGACAGACACCAGCATAACCTATTTAGCAACAAAGGGATGATTCTGCCACTTTAAGGTGGAAATTATTATCTCTGTAACTGTGGATTAGGGTTTAATTTCATACTTTCTTGCCACACCTTGTAAAAAGAGGTCATCCTGTCAGTCATCAAATAATCTCACAGCAATAAGTACACAGGAGGATTCATTCCTTATCTCATTAGTGTTCCACCTTGTCACTTTTTATGGACTCTTTGTTCTTGTTACAACTCTCCTGTTACAAGGCTTTATTTATTTTAATGATTCAACACATTCGTCTCTTAGTTTTAATTCCATCCCAAACTTGGACTCAATACCTATGTCTAAAATATTAAAACATGGGTGCCTCACTTCATACATAGAGTTATATTGTGTTTCATTACTAGTGAGTGAGAGTAAGGGAATCAGAAACTGGCTCTTAGGCACCTAAATCAAAAGCCCCCTGGAAGTCTTTGTAATGGGCTTTGACCCGGGCACCTAATTAAAAGCAGCCTTATTTACAGAGGTGCTTATATGTTGACTTTAATGGGAGAAGTGACTAATCAGCACCTCTGAAACTCAGGCCACTTATGTTAGTGCTTGACTTCAGGCATGCACATTTGAATATTAGGCCTCTATCTATATATACAAATAGCTAGAGAGATAGGGCAGTTGGGCTATCAAGTAGAACATCTGTTTTCCTGTAATTTTCCTCCTCTAGAAATAGACTGATGTGAGGGGCTTGGAATATTCATTTGTGGTCCTTTGGTCTACTGAATTATGTTTTAACTTTTTTAACAGCATCCAGAGCCCTGGATGGGCTCTTTGTATATAAAGCGATAGAGACAGACAAACATACTCTTCCTATTAAAATCAACGAGAGTTTTGCCATCGACTTTAGCAGGAGGAAGATCAGGATCTCCAAGTATTAGGAAAAAAATACTTAGCAAAAGGGAAAGGAAGTAAATTATAATTGTGCCTTTAATGTAATAAGAAGGATGGAGAAGTATGTAATTACATACTGGAAGCGATTCTTTAGCAATACATACTAGCTCAGACCCCTGCATCCCTGTGAAGCCCCATTGATGTCAGTGCATAAGGGCATGGGTCTAAGCTAGTGGTTTGCAATTCAAGATCAGGGCCTTTGTGTATAACGGTATTTATTAGCTATTTTACCACAAAGGAATTTATCTTATACCAAGTATTTGGCTGTCATCATACCTGGCAGAGGGCATTAATGTTATCCATTAAAAAATTGTAAGTCCTGTGGAATGTAATAGGGATGAAATCAAGAAGAGGATATAGAAAAATGTAAGAGAGTTGTAGAGAAATTACTCTTACACCCTAGAGAATTTAGTAGAGTACAATATCCTCTCTATAGGTTTTTTGACCATACTACAAAATTCTCAATTAAATTCCACAGAATGAACCAAAAGCCCCATAGAAAACTACAAAATCTTGGATTCTGCTGTTGGTAAATGCTGACTTTATAATAATGACCGCTGTTTGTTCCCCAGAAGATACATTTGTTTGTAAAGGAAAACCAGAAACTCACTGAGACAAGTGGAAATTAAACCGGGGAGGTTTTCATTTTAATTTATATAAAAAGCTGAGGGCACATCTTAGGATCATTCTGAACAAATTAACTGTGTAATTCTTGTTTCCTGTCAAATCAAGAAGTGGTTTAGTGACTTACATTGAATGCACATGTTATGTTTTTCACAATAAGTTTCTCTCCATTTAAAAAAAAAAAAAAAAAAAAACTCCCCACTAATCCAGGCTAGTTGCTGTATAGAAAAGGAAACCTCCAGACATTTCCCCTTTAGATCACAAAAGGAAACATTAATCAAGCAAAAGATGGGAAATTATGGCATCTAGCAACTAAAGTTCAACCCAAGTGGCCAAGTTTTAGTTGATCACAGGGAACAGGTGACTATCCATCAAATGACCTATCATAACACACATTAAAATGTCTGGGTTAATCAGGACAGTAGCCAAGAACAATATTTTTCTGCTGACTTTCATAATAGAGGGTACAAAAAGCAATTCCCCTGAAACACTCATCTCCAAGCATCCAGAAAAAAAACTGATTAACTAAAAGAAATTCTAAAAATGATTTAAAGTGCATTATACTATCTCCTTATCATGAAATAAATACAAGCATGTTTTAAACAAAGCTTGGATGCTTTTAGACCTGCAAAGTTTAGGTGTAAGCTTGAGAAAAGACCAAAAGCCATTCATTTTTGTTATGTGCTGACATCTATAATCGGTTTACAAAATAATAAGGAAATGAAAATGAAGATAATAAATATATGATCTCATCAACTAATTGTGAAGTCAAGTCATTAGCATCTGTCATTGTAATTACTACGAGAAATATTTTTCCCTTCAAAACTGATGGAGAAGAATATTCTTATTAGGCAATTATTTCAGGTGACTAGTATTGCTTACAGTACTCCTTAATTAGAAAAATATCAGTTTATAATGTGAATTTAATGGATTACATAACTCCTCAGCGAAGTAGATATACATTATCTCCATTTCACAGGTGAGGAAATCAAGGCACAGACAGCTTATGTGACTTCCTCAAAGTCATACAGGATATCCTTAACCTGGAACACATCAATCTGCTGCTACTACTATGCCTTAACCACAGTACCATCCTTCCTCCCCTGTCACCATTCCCCATAAACTCTTAATGCAATTAGTTCTTAGTTTATTATTGTTTGTGTTACTGTAATGCCCAGGGACCACAATCAGAATCAGGTGCTCATTTTGCTCACAGGAGTAGTCCCATTGGTTTTGTTGGATAGTTTACAATAGGAAGGAATATTTTACTCATGTGAATGAAGGTTTGTAGGATTAAGCCCCTATCAAGTAGCACTGCTGTGTGGAGGAGGTGTAGGGCCACGAGTTATCTTATAATGAACAATTTGTGAGACATTTAGCATCTCAGAGCTAGCACTCTCAGGCCAATGCAGCACCTAATTCAGTATTAGGGACAGGATGCATCTGTGGCAATGACTTCATGATTTCACTGGAGCTGCATTAAGAATTCTTGAATAACTGCTTTCCAGGTAGAAGGGATCCCCTAGGCCAGGCTTATGTGCTTGAAAAATGTCCCACGCTTGCTTATTAGGAGTCTAAAATGAAACATATAGGGCCAATTTGTGCACTCAGACACAGATACACAACTCCCATTGGCTTCAGTGCAGAATCAGGTCCATCAACAATATTTGAGAGTGACAATTTCACTAGCTACAAATGTGGGATAAAATAGACTGGTAGTCAATTATTTTTTGTCAAGGTCCAAATTTCTTGGTCAAGGTATAGTCAAGGTCCAGACTCCAGAGAAAATAATTAAAAAAATAACAATAATGATAATAAGAAGTAAATAAAAAGATTTTGGGTCCATTCAAAAGCATCTGGTGGTCTGGATTTGGCCCACAGAATGCCTGTTGACTACCCCTGGAAATAGATTCAGCAAAGCCCGTGCTGAAGTCCCAATTAAGTCAATGGGAGTTAAGCAGGTGGTTAAAGTTAAACATATGCTTAAGTGCTTTGCTAAATGGGGATGGACATGGGCACAGATTTCAAGTTCAGCACATGTATAAGTGCTTTGATGAATGAATAAAATAAATGAGGAGCTTATCTGATGGCAATAAGTTTATATCAAATATAAACTTATCATGGTGTATAAAGACAATAATTACAAATCTAAGCCATATTCTATTCCACTTAGGGTGACCAGACAGCAAGTGTGAAAAATCGGGACAGGGAGTGGGGGTTAATAGGAGCCTATATAAGAAAAAGACCCCAAAATCGGGGCTATCCCTATAAAGTCAGGACATCTGGTCACCCTAATTCCACTGAAATAGAATAGAATAGAATAGAATAGAATATACATTTTTAAATGACATAACAATGTTTTTCTCACAGGTAACACATGTGGATCTTCCATGCATGTTAAGATGATCATTTCTTACTTTACCTATTTCTAATGCTCTTCTTTTCACTTTCAATTGTTTGTTAGAAAGGATCATTATATAATTAATAAGTGCTAGAGTTGAAGTATGTGTTTAGTGAATCAGAAATCTTTGGCAGAGAGACATTACATTTAGTTATGTCAGTTAGCGCAAGTAAATTTCCCAGCTTTGCCTCAGGAAAGGGAAAATATTTGTCAGGGAAATGATGAATGTATTTAACATCATTATACAATGAAGGACAAGCTCAGTATATGTATACAAAGGATACAGTTCAAAAGATTCTATAATAACAATCTCATTAAAGGAGTTTTAAAATTATATGTATATAAACCAAATAGAAAGCTGAGAAATCCTTCATGTTAGATGTATAAAGTGTTTATCTAAACAGAAAGCAACACCACTAATTCTCATAAATGACTATTTAAGAATGCATGTATTGATTATTTCAGGTTTGATCTATTGGAGAGAGTTGGAAGTAAATGCTTTTATTCCTCAACATCTTTAGTCTTTCATACACCACTTATATTATATCAAGAAAACAGTTTGAGCTCATTCCAGATCTTTTAGAATCATGGGCAGAAGCTAAGATACGTTTCCATATTTGTGAGTTGTGTTCAGTGTCATTTGATACAGAGATGAGTTAACTATTAAATGTATAAGTGCTTTGAAAACATGCCTCTGATGGCCACACACTTCAGCTAGCCTGTGTGGGTGCACAAGTGGGGGTGAGAGGGAGAACACATGGACCACTACTCCCTTGAATAAGAGCTAGGCACAATCTTGGTCCTTGAATATCCAATGTGCAAGGATCAGAATAGTCTAGCAGCCACACTAGTGCTACGCTCCCCAGAGGAATGGGGCAAGTGTGGATTACAGTGACAATGGAGCTGGACATGTTGTGTGTGGTTTGCATTACACCATGTGAAACTACATCCTGTAAAAGAGCACAGAGTAGCACTCAAGTCTGTGCTCCCACAAAGCCTGAGGCCTAATGCCACCATATTGTCCTCTGGTTTTCCCCACCTCCAAAGGTAAAAAGCTTTTGACTAGCAGGTAGGAGGAAGAGGAAGGATAACCTTGTGGTTAATCACAGGAATGGAAGTCAGTGGATTTTATTCCCAGTTTCTAATAAAGTTCATGTGTAATTAAGCAGGAAACAATCTCTGTGCCTCTGTTTTCCCATCTGGGAAAGAATGGGGAGAGAATTTACTTCACAAAGGTGTTATGAGGCTTAAGTATTAATGTGGTTGAAGTAATTTGAGATACTTGCATAGATGGTGGTACAGAAGTGCAAAGAATGATTATTATAACAGAAAACACTTTTATTCCTAATGCAAAAAGAGAACAAACAGCAAGAGCACTGGTTCAAAGATACAAAATGAAAATGGAGATTTTTTTTCTTATTTTTAAACTTTCTAATTTTTCAATGATTGAGACCACTGGTGTTCAGCTCCAGAAGTATAATAATTAAACTCCAACCCTTCCTGAAAATAGGTTGGCAATTGTTGGAGTCAGAACGTGCTTAACAGAAACAAAGAAACAAAATATTTAAATCCAGAAATGTTAACACTTCTGTAATCCGTAATAATTATCATGAACCAGCCAGGAAGTGGAAAAAAAATTGACAGTGTCTGGGCTTAAAGCCATGGATCGTATCCATTGTATAATTTACAAACTTCTGTTCTTTCAACAGCTACTCAGAAAATGAAGCTGTTAAGTAAATATATAGCAAAAAAACCCAACACAGAAGAACAGAATGACTCCCTTACATCATCTGAAAGGTGATGGCCTCTGTAAGGGAAAACAATTTTCTAAGATCTGCCAAAGGTACAAGACCATTAAACACATCACATAACATGAAGGCTATGAAAAAAATTTGCATGGCATTTTTCATCACACACCAACTCTCCTTTCTATTGGTATGTAGATCTGGAGATAAGTCCTTACATATTTCCGCTATCCAGGTAAACATATTTCATGTGAATGTACTTGGTCCTAATATAATCCGATTACAAACATGAAATGATGGAAAACGAGTGTATAAGATTAACACTTTCAGTACACAGAAATATACATGGACAGAGATTTTCAAAAGGGAATAATGACAGGTTTCAGAGTAGCAGCCGTGTTAGTCTGTATCCGCAAAAAGAACAGGAGTACTTGTGGCACCTTAGAGACTAACAAATTTATTAGAGCATAAGCTTTCGTGGGCTACAACCCACTTCTTCGGATGCATCCCACGATGCATTTTGTAGCCCACGAAAGCTTATGCTCTAATAAATTTGTTAGTCTCTAAAGTGCCACAAGTACTCCTGTTCTTTTTTCAAAAGGGAATAGTGATTTTGGGAACCCAATGTGAGGCACCCTACTGGGGCCTGATTTTCAGAAAGTGCTGAGCCTCCAACCTCTGAAAATCAGTCTTCTTAAAGGTGTCTCATGTTGGGTACCCAAAAACAGAGATACCCCAAAATAATTAGCCACTTTAGAAAATCTTGGCTAGAACATTCTCAGTGATGGCTCAGAGTTCTCAGAACGCTCATGACACTAGTGGTTATATAACATAATGCCACAGTAATATTATCAGTGTGAAACACCAGAAAAGAAGTAAGAAGGAATGCATTACCTTTCCCACAGTTACATGAGGAGGCTTAAGAAATCATTTCTCTATTAGAGTCTCAGCACTGTTTACCTACCGATATCCTTGAAGGAATGGAATACAAAGATGAGGGCGTGAATGCTATCTGCCATATCACCACTTTCAGGCTGCTAGGACAGTTTTATTTGCTTTATAGTAACTCATTGCCAACTTCATACACAAAAGTTAAACAAGCTTTTTGGATGACAACTCTAAAGACAGTTTTGGGGGGGGGGGGGGGAACAGACTACAAAATGACTTCAAACTCACTGCTTAAAAGGGGTTAGATGAAGGTTACTGAAGGGGGCTCCCATTTTTTTTCCTCATTGCTATTCCAGTAAACGCAGTGGGCTAGATTGTGTAAGGAATGCAATGACCTGCGTCAGGGTGGTGCTGAGTAGCTTTTCCCCAGTAGGAGTTATGGGAGGAGCATATGCTTCAGGAAGAACAATCTTTCCTGGAGCTCTGCATTGCATTGAGGGTGTGCCCAGGATACAACTTCTTTTGGGAAGGTGCAGGACTCTCACTGCAGTGTGCATAACCCTCAACTCCACCCCAAAGGACATTAGAAGAGAGCTGCTCCTGTGCTCATCCAACCTGACCCACTCAGGGATCCGACACAACTGGCCTCTAGACAGGGCCGGCGCAACCCATTAGGCGACCTAGGCGGTCGCGCAGGGCGCTACAATTTGGGGGGCAGCGACCGCGGCGGTATTTCGGTGGCGGGACCTTCCGCCGCCTCTGTGGGGGGCGGCATTTTGGGGCGGGACCTTCCGCCACCTAGGGCAGTAGAAAAGCTGGCGGCGCTCCTGCCTCTAGATAAGGTGTACTGTAACTTCAGACTCTCTGCAAACTCTTCCCCTTTACCCCCATGCAATCCCCAATGCAACATTTCAATAGAGAGCCATAAATGTTTCAGTTAGACCCTGATCCAACTGGGAAGATTCCCATTAACTTCAATGGGGTCTGGCTCAGGCACTAAGTGAGAGTAGAATTTGGCCTCTTTTCTCTGGTGGTGGCAAGGATACCACAAAAAAAGCTGCACTTAAGTGGAGTTATGAAAATATCAGCCACTGATCCAGAAGTTCTGAACAATTCAATGATGGAAGGTCATTTCATAATTGCCTCCATCTTTCCAATTCTCTCTCCAGAGAATAATTATTTCAAGAAACAAAGTCCTGGTTTATTTTACTCAGGATTCAGAAACTCTTTGCTTTTAAAACAACAAGCAACTTCCCCCCTGCTTTGGACCGTTGAGAATATTACCACTGTCAGTTATATACTGTGGAACTTGTTAACCCTTAATGTTCTCAGCATTTACAATAGTGTAAAAATATGCTGAGTAAAAAAAACAGCCTGATATTTCCAGAATCAACAAAAACTGGTCAGCTCAAAACTCTGAAAAATCAGTCATTCATCTTGTTTTGTTTGCAAATTGAGAAAATAAGACTATACAATATTTGATTTGTACATTAACTAGACTTAAAAATCCAGCAGGCTCTTTTTTTTCCATGATGATGTCCATTGGCTAGAGCAATGAATGATCTTTGGGCATTTCAAACACAAAAGTGAAAGAGTTTGGTTGGGCAAATGTTTAGATGGTTGAGCTACAAAACTGCTTGAATCAGATCTTCACAAAAGTTTATGGCAAAGCACGCAAACAAACTAAAAGATGGAGCCTTGTAAAGGAGAACATAGTGGTAATTTAAGTCTACAGTGTATTCTTAACAGAGGTCTTATTACAGCTGTTATCTCTGCAGAGGAAAATGGGAGGAAGACTAACTATCTTAAGTGAATCAACCCATCAGCACTAAATAACTGTTTAATTAAAGTTATTGAGGAATATAAGGCTAACAGATTATCAAGCAAAAAATTCTTACCTAGCTCTTGCTTGTTTTATAGTACAAATAGCTTGAGAAATAATACACGAAGAATAACAGATATTCTGTCTCTTTCTCTGTTTATGAATTGTTCCCAAGTGGGCTGAAATTTTCTCAGTCATATTTGTTATTTGATATTGTTTAGCCCAACACTCTCCACGCGTAATTCCTTGGTCTATAGATTGTTTGAGAGCACTTTGGTCAAAGTATTTGATATTTGAAATTTAAACTGTGTACATTAAACTGTGTATACAAGAGTTTTTTACCTTTTGATTTATTTTTATTCGCTAAACTGTTTTTTGAGGTTCTGAATGTTTGTATAAATGGTTTTGCACTTTTAGTTCCTGTCCTGGACTGGAACAAGAAGTGCCAAAACATGAAGAAGAAAAAAAGTTTTGCAAGTATTTCTGACAAGGCCAGGAAGGCCTAAAATATGAGAAAACTGGTTATTTGTCTTCGCCTTCTTCTTCTTCTTTATTATTATTTGTTTACAGTTGTCACTGTACGTAGAGCATACCATACACAAAAATAAATATATTCCCTGCTCAAAAGAGCTTACAAAGGCCCCAATTCAAAATGATACTTAAGCATGTGCCAAATGTAAGTACATGATTAGTTCTGTCAATTTCAACAGGCCTATTCATGTGCTTAAAATTAGACACATATTAAGTGTCTTCCTGACCTGTGACCTAAAAAACAGACACAGAGAAAACAGGATGTACAGGGAAATCCAGAGGGGGCATAACTTAATGTGAATTCTTTTGTTTGTGTTTGTTGTCTACATACACTAATTTGTAAGTTAACTTCTTGCAGGCCATATGCTTACGAAATTTATATCTCAATTTTGTAGATTCAATAAGTCAATTCAGATAAGCAGCCAAATTTCTGGTTACTTACCGGAAGTGAATCCAGATTCTGAATCTCTGAGGTTCATTGATCTCCATGATAGATTATATAGATAAATAGATCACCAAAATCCTTTGAAGGCCATGGTAGAGGAGTGGTGGAGGGAAATAGATGCATTTTGATCAAATTACAACGACTTTGAAGTATATGAATTTTATAGGTAAAATGCAAAGGCAAACCAAAGATAATATTCCTTGAGTGAAAATAGAAATCAAAATATTTGAATTTCAGTCTTAAATTAAAATTGTTGGTGTAAAATACCATTCTTCAGCTGCAGGCAGCTATCTGGCTTCTGGACTATAATGCTTCTTTCCAGTCACAAATCCTGCTTTAATCCATTTAATACTGTCCCCTCTCTAAGTCCACCTTGTAAGCCTGAAGAATAACTACTAAGGATAAAAATTTTTCATGGTACGGCCACCTTCAGTATGGACTATATTTTGTTTAATGCCTACTTCAAAAATACTTTATGACCACTCCTGTGTTGTGTATATCTCCTACAATTGTAAGATTCCCTCAGTTGAAAGCAATACAACATAACACTCTGTGTTCATCTCAAGAACTAGCTATTCCCTAATTGGGGAGAAGAGAGCAGAAGCTGGGAGTATTAGCCACTATAGCTCAACTTAAACAGACTCAATAAGCCATAATGAAGGAGTCACAGAATATAGTTCTTCTAATTATTGAAACAAGATTATGATCCAAAAATGAATCAGTGAAGACAATGACAAGAACTTCCAGATCCATGCTCAGCACGGGGCTGTTATGATCCCAATCGCCTAAGACCAAATCCTCAGGGCACAAAAATGAATCTTACTGCATATCACAGATAAGGCAGTCGCTTCCAAGGTCATTTCTGGAAGTATACACAAAGGTCAAGCCAAATAGACTTATATTCTCAACTTCACTTGAAACAAAGGCTCTATCTGTGTAAACAAAAAAAAAATGTGTACCCTTACCTCATGTCTACAATATCGTTAGATTAGTTCAGGCAACACTCTGCATCAATGTACAAAAAAACTAAATAATGGCGTACATTCCCCAGTGAGTTACCTTTGATAAAATTAATCTTATACTTTCTATACCAAACCAGCACATTAAGTGTGTCATGCAACTACACAAATAATCTTAAACATGTTATGTAAATCTTCCTTTTAAAAATGTGGATTTCATTAATGAACTTGGTGGCAGAAATATACCTTTTAAATGGGTATATCATAACTGTATCTTTCTAGATGAAATACTTTTTTGATCCATAAACACTATAGCTGCTCTGAAGGCATTCAATGCTTTCTTTGAAGAGTAGTCTCTTCACAGTTATATTATAGGTCATGAAAGACAATTGAACTTTTCTTCTCTGGGATATAAAGAAACAATATGCATTTAGTGTTAGCTCCAGCCTACTCAGACTGGGTAGAAGTAACACATCAACTAACATTTTAGCTATCTACTGTTCCTATCATTTGAATTTTTTATGTCTTCATTACAGCTCTCTTCTCAACAAATATAAGAAAGTTTCTGCACTTTGTTTGACCCTATTGAACTTTGTAACACTGACTTCCCAACACCCCTGCTGAAGAAAGCTACTAAATCTTACCAACTATCTCTTTGTTGTCTCTTGTATTTTCCCCGCCCCTCCTTCCAATCTTACCAAGGCAGTTGAGCTGCACTTTTCACCTCCTCTGTTGACATAAAATGAAGTAATCACATTTATTTGAATATTCACTACAGATCTTGTCAACATCTTGGTTTATTGGCCAGGAAGATAGTGTTTCAAGACTGAGTCTTAAAACTTTACAACATGGACCTACTTGCTTGCTAAAAGCAATGAAACTGAATTAAAAACTCTATTAATAAATCAAATAAATGTTGACACATCACTATTGAAATTGAGCCATGAAAATTAATCAGCATCACATCAAACATTAAGAGTTTAATACAGAAATACAATACTCAGAAAATGACATTAAAATAATATTGAAAGCAAATAATGTAATTCTGCGTTTGGGAGGATAATATAGTCTGTTGTGCTGGAAATTAGTGTGATGCCACAAACTGAGCATTATGATTCATTATTACTGGGTCAAATGAGAGAATCAGATGGTTAGACAGAGAACTTTTGTCCAAGCACAAATATGTACAAAGGTATAACACAAACACAAAGGTATAACAATTGGCACCGGAATCAGTGGCTGCTTATGCCTGCCCCATGATAGGGTGTAACCTTTCCCCTTGTTATGTGACTGGGGTGGGGAAAGAAAGTATCATACCCTTATTAGATGTATATAGGCAAATTTATCTTTACACACACACAGTGAGCTAGAGCCTTAACATTCCACTTGTCGTATAGGAAAGGAATTGTATTGTCCCTAATATACTCTAAAATTGTGAACATTCACTTCTTGTGACCTATGCATGGGAAGACGATTATTACCTTTGGGCCAAACTCTGCCTTGTTCTATATGCAACTTGAATGTCAATCAATGGTAGGGGGACTAAATTTGGATCTACAGATTTACTTCTGGAGCATCTAAGACATTCTGAAGCTAAAAAGAAAAGGGTGCAATTTAGGCCTAAATGAAGAGAGAACAGTGGATTAGAGGCCATGAGATTCTATGTACATCCTCAAAAAGAGGATAAAAGGTTAAAAATCTGGTTTTGAAAGGAAGGGATTGGTAGGAGACTGACACTGAGAACAGGTTTTTTTAAGATTGTTTGGAATATAATAGACCCCGGCAAAGATCTAGAGCCCATCATGAAACTATTGCTCTCCTAATATGCTGAAAATGTGCTCTAATAAGGCTTGTCTGAAAATGCACATGATGGACCACATAAATTGTTGTCTCCTATAAAAATTCAAAAGGCTTGCCAGTTTCATCTTTTTGGGTTTTAATCTTTTAAAAGCATGTTCAGATTATATTCATTTGATTTTAGTGAGATTGTGCTCTAAAATAAATGGCCTATGCTCGCACACACTAACACATGTGGCATTCCTTTTCAGTAATCCTCAAAGAGGCTTTTGATTTTCCTTCTGATTCACCAAAAAAGCAGCAGTGAGCAAGTGAGATGAGCACTGGGATTTGGATGGCTCCAAGGTCACCACATACATTTACATAGGAAACATATGGTTAGGGGGAAACTTTCTGCTTCACTTATAAATGGGTTTCGGTGGTGTTTTCACAGAATCTGATTCTCAAACAGATAAAATCTCTGCGAAACAAAGATAAGTCAGGGGGAAATGGCATCCCAGATAATAAGACAGCCCATCAGCATCTTAGCTACAGGATCACAGAGGCAAATCCAAAGTTAGCAGTGCTATTAGACTGATCCTGCTCTGGCTGGAGTCAGTGGGTGCATTCTTACTAATTCTAGTGGACCACAATTGGGAACTGTGGGGAAAATCCTGACCCATCTTCCACAGCCATAGAGACTCCCTTGGCAATGACAATGGGGCAGGAAAGCAGAGCTCAGTTACATAGCAGGCCTCCTGAATAGAAGCATGTAGAGGAGTGGTGAGGGTGGGGCACATGCAGGCTGCGGGAGGGGCAAAGATAGAGATCTGCTGATGTTACACCGATCTCAGAGAAGAGTGGCATGTAATATAACCACTAGAGTGGACCGTATATTTTAACAGTGAAATATTCATTCTATCATCCTTAAAACTGACAGGCAGGCCGTTGTAAAGGAGCCATAACAGCCAAAGCCAGCAATGCCTTAACACAATAGAAAAAAATCTGTTCATCGTACTCTGTGATTAATGATAACGTGTTAGAGATATACATTAATAAGTATAATATAATCTCAGTATTTTATTACTGCTTTCATGATATGACACTGGCAAACCTATGAAAGCATATTTAATGTATTCACACAGCCATACTGTGGGTGTAATTTATATAAACTGTGGAGATGGTTTATAGTATACCTAAAAAAAAGCCACTATAAAAGTTGGTGGGGCGCAAAATTTGACCTACTTTCTTTATACTTACATCCCTCTGCAAAGTCCTTGCAATTCTTCATATCCTCCCCTTTCCTCCACTCACCCTCCCAAAAACTGCTGCAGTTTGGCAGCAGAAGTGGGACCAAGGAGGTTAAAAATATCAATGCAGGGATTGGGGCTCTCATGAGCAGCTCCTACATTAACAGGTTTGTACAAAACAGGGAGAGGAGGAAAGACAGTAAGGATAGAGACTAAAGGTCCTCCAAGGGATTAGTACAAACTGAATTAAAAATACACAAACTTTCTAAACACACTGTCATTTTTTGTTTGGCTCAGACATAAACATAGCCCCGGCAACCCCCTTTGCAAGCCTCCCCTGCTGCAAACGTTTGTGAAGAGCAAAAAACCAGCAGAAGATGGTATATTATATTAACTGAAGTACTTATATTAATTTTCAGCTTTGTTGACTACTAATTCTGGTTTTCAGGCAGCTAGGATACTTCCTGCAGAAGTAAAGCTCCTTTGATTAAATATGACAAGACTGAAAAGTAAAGGAAAATGCTGCAGTTATCTTTGTTGCCCCTAGGAGGAGTATTCTGCTTGCCAACTTCTTGTGCCTTTGTTTTCTCTTTCTTTTCAGACCAGGCCAGTTCCATCTATGTTTTTCTGGCACCTATTCTTTTTGAATAATTTTATTTGGAATAGCAATCATATTTATCAGTATTCCCAGTGAGCACAGTACACTGTTTGTTGACTCTTTTGCTCTCTTCTCACACCTATTCATCTACACTCCCAATTATATAACCATAACCACTTTGGCACAGTTTGGGTTTTTCTTTGTTGAGAGAACATTGTCTGACCTATTTCGGACAGAAATGTTTGTGAAAAGGAGGATTAGAATCTCTGCAAGATCTGACTAACAATACAACAAGGAATGGACAACATATGTAAACATCATGGATCAAATTCATTTCTTTTGTGACTCCCCTGAAATCAATAGAATTACACTAGGCATGAGTTTGGCCTTACCTGATTAATGAGAATATTTTGAAAGGCAGCAATAGTTTAGGAAATTGTTAACATAAATATCATCTTTCTTTTTCTTTACTGTGGTTCACATAAGAAGAGATCAACTAAGCCCAAGATTTTATAACATGCCAACAGTCCTAGTCATATCTGGAGTTCCAAATACTAAACTTGGGGTATGTCTACACTCAGAGACTATTCCAGCATAGCTACATCACTGTAGCTATGCCAGCAGCATAAACCCTAGTGTAGACACAGCCTACACTAACAGAAGAGGTTTTTCCGTCACTGTAGGAACACAGCCTCCACAGATGATGGTAGCGGTGTCAACAGAAGCAATCTGCCGTCAACATAGCTTTGGCTACATGGAAGATCTGGTCAGCAGAGCTACCGGTATGTCAAGCAGGGTGTGTTTTTTTCACACCCCTGGCTGACTAAACTATGTCAGCCTAACTTTTAAGTTTAGACTAGGCCTAAACTTTAGTGTGGCTTCAGAAGTTTGGCGGCATCTCCCGTGACAGAGACAAATTCATTTCAACCAAAGAAGTGTAAAAATTCATGACTAATTGCTGGAGGGGTTCAGTGCTCAGGAACATCATGGGAAGTACAAGTGGGGAATTCTTGTTAGCAAAGGATAAAGAAAGAATCACAGAACACCCACAAGCATGAACAGGGTTCTTTCAGTCTGGAAGCAGTATAAGAGAAATTTAGACCCTATCAAGGGGCAATACCTTCTCCTCCCCCCCTGCAACCCTCTCCCCCACCTCCTGAGTCAGGAGTTCTATCAATAACCCTACATCCCACTTTCATTTTACTTTTTCCCCCATTTAAAGAAAAACTGCATGTCAAAAATATTGAAAGATTACATCTTGGGAGATGAGATATTGGACCTAAAGCAGAATGTATTAAATGGGGCAGTTGTCTTCTGTTTGAACAATACATTTTGCACAGCCCTGAGAATCTCAGTGTGCTCTACAAACATTATTAAATTCAGCTTCATAACACCCAAAGCAAGTATTCATAGATTCATAGATTCCAAAGCCAGAAGGGACCATTGTGATCATCTGGTCAGACCTCCTGTCTAACACAGGCCAAAGAATTTCCCCTAGAACAATTCCTAGAGCTTTCAGAAAAGCAGCCTATCTTGATTTTAAAATTGTCAGTGATGGAGAATCCACCACAACCCTTGGTAAATTGTTCTAATGGTTAATTACCCTCACTGTTAAAAATATGTGCCTTATTTCCAGTCTGGAATTTGTCCGGCTACAATGTCCAGCTGTTGGATCATGTTATAACTTTCTCTGCTAGACTGAAGAGACCATTACTAAATATTTGTTCCCTATGTAGATATTTATAGACTATAACCAAGTCACTCCTTAACCTTCTCTTTGTTAAGCTAAATAGATTGATTTACTTGAGTCTATCACTATAAGGCATGTTTTCTAATCATTTATTCATTCTGGTGGCTCTTCTCTGAACCCTCACCAATTTTTCTACATCCTTCCTGAATTGTGGACACCAGAACTGGACACAGTATCCCAGCAGCAATCGCACCAGTGCCAAAAACATAGATAAAATAACCTATGGTAAAATAACCTATGGTAAAAAAAATATAGGTAAAATAACCTCAATTCCTACTCAGGAGTCACCTGATCCTGCATTCAAGGATCTAATTAGCCCTCTGGGCCAGAGTGTCCCACTAGGTGCTCATGTTGAGCTGATTATCCACCATGACGCCCAAATCTTTTTCAGAGTCACTCCTTCCCAGGATGATTCCCCCATTGTGTAAGTACACCCTAGAGTCTTTGTTCCTAGATGTATACATTTACCTGTATTAAAATGCATATTGTTTGCTTGAGTCTAGTTAACTAAGCGATCCAGATTTCTCTGAATAATTGCCCTGTCCTCTTCATTATTTACCAATTTTTGTATTCTCTGAAAACTTCATCTGATGTTTTCTTCCAGGTCATTCATAAAAATGTGAAATAGCAGAGAACAAAACAGAGCTTTGCAGGACCCCACTAGAAACAGCCACTCCATAATGAGTCCTCACTTACAATTACATTTTGAGACCTATCAGTTAGCCAGTTTTTAATCCATTTAATGTGTGGCATGTTAATTTTATATCGCATGATTGTCCCTAGTTTGCAGTTGGGGAAACTAGAGCACAGAAAGTGTAAGGGCCTTATTTTCAAAAGTAGCCTCTAATTTCAGGGCTTTCATGTTTGAGCCTGGCTTATTTTAGAAACCTAGGGCCTATTTTTCAGAAAAACTGAGCACCAACAACTCTAATTAAAGCCAATGGGAGCTGTGCATGTTTAGTACCTCTGAAAACCAAGTCATATGTCTAGATAAGGGCTCCCAAGAGACCATTTATGAAAATGTATGCCTAAGTGGCTTGCCCTACGTCACGAAGGAGAGCATGCAGACTGTAGAAATTTTTCCCCCCTCGATAAGGATTGGTGCAAAATCCTTTTGTAACCTTATGTAAACAGCTCATTTATTTCCAAACAGGGTGATTATCTAGGCTAATGGAGGGTTTAGTGTTTAATTAATAAGTATGAGCTTCCATGAACCTTACCCAAATGTTGGTATAAATCCAAATAAGCCTTATTTTTTCTTTAAAATTCAACCACATCGTCTACACTTCAATTCACATAAAGCCAACATGATTAAATATTATCAGAACAATTTTTTATTTCGGAAGATTGATCTTATTCAGCAGTAATCTGGTCCTACAGTAGGGTGACCAGATGTCCCAATTTTATAGGGGTGGTCATGATTTTGGGGGCTTTTTCTTATCATATTCCCTATTACCTCCCACCTCCTGTCCCGATTTTTTACACTTGCTATCTGGTCACCCTATCTTACAGCAATGCTGTATTATAAACTCTGGTCCAGATAATGGCCCATCCTGCATGCTGGCACAAGGGAGTTAGGGACTAGGGAACCTACCTTAGCTTTCTGTATATAGGAGGGATGGCAGGTTCTGTAGAGATGCTCTGTTGGGGGGGAGGGATAGCTCAGTGGTTTGAGCATTGGCCTGCTAAACCCAGTGTTGTGAGTTCAATCCTAGAGGGGGCCACCTAGGGATCTGGGGCAAAATCAGTACTTGGTCCTGCTAGTGAAGGCAGGGGGCTGGACTCGATGACCTTCAGGGTCCCTTCCAGCTCTATGAGATAGGTATATCTCCATATATTAGTATATCTGTTCCCCCTCACACAAGTGAGTGGGAAGGGCTGAGGGAGGGCACAGAAGGGGCAGAGCCTTGACTCCATGCCCCAGCTTCCCACCGCACCCAGCGGCATAGCTATGCCGGCACTTCAGAGAGCATATGCTGCAAGAGGCGTAGAGTCAGTAAAGTTTACTCCCTCCCCAGAGCAGTGGGGAGTTCAGGAGGAGGACTGTGATTCCATAGTCTCCTTCCTGGATTGCTCAAGATGCAGCACAATGGGATGTTAGATTGATATGCCACAATCTTACCCTATCTTTGTTTGGCTGCATTATAAACTTTATGAGTGTAGTGTCAGTGATGAAACGTGATATCAGCGGTACTAGCACACAAAAGTACAACCCTATAATATAGTACTAGTACGCAGCACAAGAGAGATAGCAGTAAATTGCTGTTATGAAACATTAAGCACCAGGAAATATTATATAGGTCTATCCACAATTTTGAATGTATACACCTATTTTCTGCAAAATCTAAGACATTTCTGTCTTTTTCCATTACAAAGATAATCTTAAATAGCAATCTGCTGCATTGGCAATGCAACAATATGTTGCATGGATGTAGCAGTAAATAAAAAATTCCAATAACCATTTTTATAATATTTTCAGTAATGATATGAGTAAAAAAACATTGAAAAAAATGTTCCAGGAAAAAAATCGTTTTTGGGGGGAAAAAGAGGCCGTTTCAAACACTTTAAAACAATTTCAATTTTGTTCACAAAATAGATTTTCAGGTTTTGAATAGTCAACAATTAACTACTAATTAAATCATGGTAAATAAATATTCATTCCGATTGTAAACTCTTCGGGACACAGACACCTCTTTGGTCTGTGTTTGTACCGTGCCTAGCACAAGGGAGTCCTGGTCCTTATTTGGGGCTCCTAGGTGCTACCACAATACAAATAAATAATATTAATAAAAATGGTCTCCAGCTGAACAATAACAGTTGCAAAGGTGTAATCCAGTGACTGTAATTGTCTTTAATGTGCCCAACACACATTTAGCATTATAAAATACTAAATAGCAATGAACTACCTCCTTCCTTATCCTCTTCATCTCAGTGACATGTCAACTTCAAAGCACAGATGGGCCACTAACATATGATTATTGTTGGGCATAAGTAATCTAAAAATACCTAACACAGCTGGAGTCGGACACATTCTAAATAGATTGAAAACAATGGGGTAAACTCATCCCTACTATAATTTCACTGAAGTCAGTGGGAAATACAGATGCTTAGCATCTCCGGAAAAATCAAGCCACTTATTTAAATGTTTAAAAATATAAAGTTAGATGCTTAACTTTCAGGTACCCAGTTTGAACATGCTGACCGTATCTCTTTAGCTTCAGTTTCCCCATCAGTAAATACGGATAATAGACATTTATCTACTTCACAGTAGAATGTTACTGCACAGGATGCATGTTGTGAGATTCTGAATTGTAATGATGTACATTCATGATTGTAAAGTGCCTTGAAATCTTTGGATGGAAGATGCTGTATAAGGGCAAAGTATTACTTTAATTCCATCAAAACAGAGCTGTAAATTGTCACATTTGTCCAATGTAATTGTGAAATTTTAGACAATGTGTCATTGAGAATACATTTTTCACCACCACAAATACAGTTTTTTCCTCTGACATTTTCAGCATCATGCTAGCTGAAATCTGACACAATACAAAGGACTGTCTTGTTTTCTACATGTTAGTACCTTATGTCAGTTTATGTGTGAGACTGTTTTTGGTATTTGCTTAGATCTCATACTGTATTTTTCTAGTTTGTTTCATTAGCCTGTTTTCAATGATTGATTTATATAACAAAGTAGTTGTGATGCCTGACCTCCCTAACCTTTTCAAAGAGAAGTTAAAATTCCAGTGAAATCACATACTGTTCTATGTCATCCAGAGGAAACCATCTTTTCAAAAAATATGACAGAAAGTTTTGTAATAACATTTCCTGAGTACAACCTAGGGAGCATTTGGGAGGAACAGTACGAAGTCATAGAGGTAGTATTACCTATAAAATGTGTGAAATATTAATAAGGGCAACATTTCTCTATCATCAAACACCCCCCCCCCACCCACTCCCACACACAGAGCTAATATTTAACTGGATAAGACTGCTAATGTGTACAAAATTTAAATCCCAGAATTGCATATTAAGCAATACAGGATCGATGCTATGGGTGGTATAGCTTTGTTGAAATCCACTGTCTCCCACTGATCAATAGAACGGTAAATATACATTTATGATATGCATCACATGTTGATCTGGTGTTGCTCTGTCAAAATACTGCATTTATTCCTTAAAGATTTCTTGACATGGCACCGGCCTCTTCTATTTAGTGATATATTATACTACATGATTTTGTTGTATAGATGGTCGATGGATGAGAACGAACTTTGACCCATTTAAATTAAACCTAATATTTATTGTTATAGGTCTGACTATGATCTTGAAAAGTACTAAGCATGGCCTGCTGTATATACAATCACATAAGTAAAGGAACTATTTAAAATATCTCTTATGCTGTGTACGTGATAAATTAATTCATTTGAGGATGAAAATCTATAAGAGGTTTGTGGCATATTGCAGCAGATTAAATAAAAATAAATGTAAAAAAGAAAAATTTGAATAGGTACAGCCACAATCAATATAACTGTGGTAATAACACATACATATTATACCAATTATTCAACAGAGAAAACTAATATGAAACTACTGATATTCATGATATCTAGTCACTGAGATTTTGTAAGTAAACACAAATAATTCTGGACAAATCCCTGTATAAATAATTGCTGTCATTTTTAAAGGAAGAACCAAATTATTTTTTGCTCATATGCTGCAGAAAAGTCATATAATTATCACCTTTTATGATGTTATCTTAGATTTTACACTTCACTTAGCTTAGACAATGTTCTGTTTATAGTCAATTTCAATTCTTGATTCTCATGGACTAGTGAACTGCAGGACTTGGGGCCAAATCATTGCAGAGGAATATTACATTTCTAAAGCAGTACATCTGTCTTCATTTAGTTTTCTTTAATTTAAAGGAAACGACGGCACTAACATTAGGTTTTGTAAAATCTTTTTTTTAAAAACAAACCCTAAACATTCATTTTGGGCATAAACTTCCTAGCAGAGTCACCTTTACCTGCTGTCAAGTGTTGATACTTTTCTTTAAAGTTATTTTTTTTACTATGGATTTGTTATAGTATTACTGCAAAGGGCCTTTTCCAAATGACTATTCAGAATGTCAGTTGATCTGTAATACTATGCTATTTTTTTTAAATACTTCATTATTTTCCACAATAGTTATACAGCTAAGTAAAGTCTCAATAGTGAAGTTGCCACAACCCCTGAGTAAGGGGCAGTGCATAGTTCAACTCTTCCAAGAGCAAACCAGAAATCAAATTTCAGGTTTTCCCCGACCCCTTGTCCTGGGTGGGGGTGGGGGAAGTAATCTGTGCCAGCCCTTTACCTGATGCAGATGCCTTCCACTGTGTGTCACATCGCAGGCTGCCAGTGACAGAGACAGGACTCCTCCCATTTCCTGCCGTTTCCTATGCACTTGTGCAGAAACGGGAGTTACAGCCCAGAGTTGAACTTTGAATCACAATAGGGGTAACTCATGTAGGGGAGTAAGGAGGTACCTTACCAGGAAAGTAAGAGGACACCAAATAAAGAGGCACCTGGTCAGGAGCAATGTCACTATCCATGATCTACACCTTAATAAATATGTTGACATTGATCTCAAACACTTCCAGAGACAGGTGTCTTACATCTTCAGTTGGGGAGCACATACAATGTTTAAGAAAAGAGCTTCTTTCTCCTATTTGTTAAGAATGCAAGAATCTCTAAAGAAAATTCATACACTCATGCAAATGCACACACACACACACACACACATTGTACCTTATGCAGGAAAGGTGTATTTCTCTATGTCGTTGTTGACGTTGACCAAGGTCTGTTCATTTGCCAAGACCCCACCTAATTGCCATATGGAAACACATAATGCAGGACTTGTGTATTCTTGGACACACTGAATAAGGGAATTCTCATATGGTTATTCATATACAAGATTTTGCCCCCTTTCTCCCTCTCCCCCAGTAATCTAGCATCTATGCCATTCCAACCCACTAAAAAGAAACTTCAGCATTCCTACTAAATCCTTAGAACATTGCATTTTCCTCTGCTATAACACATTGAATTGGATTAGAAAATAAGTAAGATTATAGTACATGTTCACCACCAAAGAACAGAAAATGGCTTTACTGAGCTGAACATTTGCAATAAAAAAATACAAATTTTGCTGATCTAATTTTTTAATGTCCCCACAGTCTATGTTATATATGTAAATGAATATGGGCACGTTTTTCATATATGTAACTGCTAATAACTTTTATCTCCACCATTTTGCTATTGATTGCTTCTTTAACAACAAAATGCATCACAAACAAAAATGAATGAAGCTGTCTAGGAGAAAGTTCTATAGTAGCTTTACTGTCAATTCCCATCATAAATAACCATGACATCATATGAGTCTTATCTACGGGTTGCTGTTACTGATCGATGGCATCACTCTAGTAGTGTAAATAGCTTCTAATGTCCCATCTTCCACCTTCAAATAGGTTCTGATTATTTATGATAGCTGTTAGGTTACAAGTCTGAGCTGCGGTTTGGATTTATTTTCTACTTATAGCTGCTGTGGATTTCAAGTTAGATAGGATTATTTTTTAGTTAAGATGATGAACTGGGACAGAACTGTCATGAAGCCTGGAGAATCATCATCTCATTTACTCTCTGCAGCAATTTGACTGTTAATCCAGAGAGGTTAAAGGCTTCTTATTAAATAATTCAAAAGATTAAACAAAAAATCTTGGTTACTTTGCAACTACATTTTATCAACCTGGTTCAATGTCCCCTAATCAATGTATAGTGCACAGGGTTAAAAATAAAATAAATAATTTTCTTTCATCTTGTTACTGAACTATGAAAGAGTTTTATCATACTCAGAACTATATAACTTGCAAAATCATCAGGAAAATTTAACAGCCCAGGAACAAAATCTACTTGTCAGCCTTCCCACGGTGATCATGAAAAAACTAATGATATTTTACTCACTCATTCAAACAAAAACTATTCACCCCAGGCTAGTAGAAATTGGGAAGGATGATATAATCTATATATTTCTCATGATAATGAAAGCATTTCTGCCTGACCACAGCAGCTCCAGAGTACTTTTTGAAAATTCTACAGCATTCACATACACACAAAGATTTTTATAATAAAGAAATCTTGCCTTAGAAGTACAGAACAACAACACATATAGAAACAGATGCAGATATAGACTTTCACTTACCACTCTATTTGAAAACAGAATAAGGGAGTCAACGGCACTTTAACAAATGTATTATTTACATTTCCAGAGTTGTTCCAGTTCGTCTCTTCTCTTACACTTAGCAAGTGCACTAAGTTGATGAGTATTCTAAAGGGAATGGGTCATCTTTTCCAGCATCAACAATAATTAATAAATGGTTAGCATTCTATAGCTAATTTGTCTCAAGGAAACATCCTTAATGACTGTGAAGGAAAAAAATCAATGCAAATAAAAATGCAGGAGTGATGAATATTCTGTTACTCTCATTCTTCTGTGACCTTCTGAGGTGTTTCAGATTTAAAAACTCATCGTGTCATAATCTTTTATTTCCCACTCTACTATGAATCATCAGTTAATTTGTAACTTCTATCTGATTACAAGTAATCTATAAACTGTCTTGTACGTAACAACAACAAAAGTCTCTCTTGAAACAACACCGACATTTCGTTTCTTTTATGGTGATTTTATGCATATTTTACTGTACTGTACCTGGTAAAAATTTCATTATGGTATTTGGCATGATACCCTGACAATGCAAAAATGTTGGGCTCAGCCTAAGGAATCCAAAGCATACCACTAAATGCTCCAATCTTTATATCTATGTGGCAAGCACTTACTTTTTCAATTAATATTTCCTCATTGGGATTGTTCTGTTTGGTTAAGAGCTGTAGTACTTTTATAGTACATACCTCCTAGTACTACCCTGTTTCTGTTAAAGAGTAACTATAACAGTGCAGGCCATGTGGAAATGTAAAGTCTTAAACCAAAACAAGCAAACAAAATCCTTGAATCGCTTCAGAGTGTTTAAAAGACAGTAATTACCAGAAAAACTAATGGTACTTCTCCCCTTGTTAATATTATTTTGGTTTATAAAAGCATGTATTATGACATCACTTTAGAGCACTTTCCGTTCTAGCCTCAGTTTAATTTTCATTTTTTCCCAAGTTTTAATTGGTATTTCTTATATCTTAAGTAAACTTAAAACCTCGGTGGGGAGAAAATGGGAATGCGGCTGCTAGGAGCTGACAATGGCTGTTTTGTCACATCTAGGCACTGGTAGCCACTCAGGAAGTGGGGACCAGTCCAGCCTGCTGATGCCAGGGGTGGATGATTTATTGCCTAGTGTCCTCGGTGGCAATTGGACCCCTTCCCGCTGTCACTCATGCCTTGCAAAGATTCTATCCTAAAGAAGAGGTTTCCCCCTGGTCTAAAGAGATTACAATGCTTGTCATAAAGTGTCTTTTAGTGGAGGGAAACGGGTATGAAAATGGGTAAAGAAAAGAAACAATCAGAAGAGGAGAGAAGATGGATGTTCTGTAACCTTTTCTCAGAGACCCATTTCTTCTACTTTTTCTCCTGTCTTTAGCAGGTTTTTGTTTTGGCTGATGACAATGCGTAATAGCCTGATAAATTGATTTTGTGAGTCCCCTTTCTCATCTCTTGAGAAGACACTAACTCGTTGGGACTTCAGAGGGCTCTCAGAGGCAGAAGACAACAATTAGTTTGTTGGGGGATGTCAGAAAGTAGCTTCAAAGTTTTGCCAGGAAAAATCCTTTCTGACAGATCAGCGCTGACAACATTGGCAGCTGCTAGGAATAGTGGAGCTGAACCCCCCTCTGAATCTCAGGAGCAGGGAAAGATTGCAGTGTTTTAATTCTGTACAGTGGTTCACACTCTAGCATTATTACTTTTCACCAAAGATGCACTAAAGATTTCTGCAAGAGGAGGAATATTGTTTTAATCTAAATCCTATAATTGCTACGCTGCTTCCAGTTCTGCAACAGCAATATGGAAACATCACAGAGTTTTTGATTAACTCACCCACCTTGTCTCTTTTTGATTAGCAATATTTAACAAACAATCTTTTAAAAGAAAGCGCAAAATAAATAAATCTCAGCATACCATGATTTATCTGATGCTACTCCATACCATGCTATTTTTTCTGCAACAGGCACAAAACTTGGCTCCTCCATAACAACATATAGTAGAAAGAACCTTTTAAATGTTAGACTTGGTCCCCAAAATAGTCAATTATTTTATTTCTACTAGAAACAAGGAAAGTTTTGCATAGAATTCTGAAATTTGTCAAGCATCTAGTATTCATCTAAAACTGTTGCATTAAAGTATTTCTGGAAATGCAACCAGTTATAGGAAGCATAATTCATAGCACATAGGATATAGAACCTGGTATTATAGGAAATATCTTACGGTAGTTTTCTTAATCTGAAAGTGTAAAATCCACTATTTCTTTAAAATAGGAACATTCTCCCATGTGGAACACTCCAGATCCAGTTTTATTAGAAGTTACCAGATTTAGCATGACCTTTCCCTGACTGAAAAGTCTTACAGAATTTAATAGAAAATGAAAACTTGTCTATAGTTGGGGAGGGGTGTGGGGAGGTTTGACAATATTACAGAATTTAATAGAGAATTAGATCCCTACTGCAGAATTCAACTGGCTGCTTCAAATAATTTATAGAAAAAGATCATTCTCTATTAAATTTTAGAGGCTTCTAGAGTAATTTTATAAAATCCCATTAAATTTCTTCAAATATCTTTTAAATTGCACAACACATTTTGATATGGGTTGTGGCACATGCACTGATTTCTTCATACATATTATAAAGCACAAAGAGAAAGTTCTATTTTTTAACACTAGTAAATATTCACTTTTGTAGTATGTGCACAATATTGATTGCCACGTTTATCTGCATACAGTATGCTAATACCCACACACTATATTATTTCCCCAAGCTACAATATTTCAGGGGTCCTATTTGTTCACACATTCTTTGGTGTAAGTAGAGAAAAATTAACTTTGTTATACATTTCTAGAAAAGATATATCACAATGCCAGTTTTTCTAGGTAATGTGATAAAACAGTGAAAATCTATTCATAAAACTTGCAAACTGTTTATATGTGTGTCACCCTATTAGCCAATATGTATATTTAATACAGGATTCTACAGGCATGCATTACAGCCTAGTATATCTAATTCCTTGATTAATTGCTATTTGCTTTGGATAACTCATGTCATGTTGCTAGTGATTCTGCACAAGGAAATCTTTCATTGAATTGTGGTCATTTTAAAAAGAAGACGAGGGATTTAATGTATTGATATGGAAGTAAAACAGCCCTATTAAACTTACAGAGAGAGGGAAATGTACGTTCAGTAGTTAAAGCCAATTTCTTGAGAGTATAAATTACTTTGCCAAAATGTTCATTGGACACATTAATATAGCTGTAAGGACACAGCACTAGAGTAATGATTGCACAGTCATTTTCAAGCTTTTAAAAACATATTAGTCCAAATAATACCAACTTGAATTATACCTTCCTAGGAGCAGTACATTAATATTACACAACAAATCATGACTAAATCCCAGACCATTTTATAGATGTTTGACATGTAAGATCCAGCATGAAAGTTATTAAATAGCTCTACATACTACAACTCAGGTCCAACAGATATTTTTTTCCTCCCTCTCTTTCTTCCCTATTTTCACTGTATGTGGCATGAAATGCTATTCCAGAAGTATAGAAAATATGTTTTTCTTTCAAAGAGACACTGGAACTCAGTCATGCTATTAATCAAATAGATAAAACTAGCACTTCAATCACTATAGTTAACAAAGTTCCATTGAGTAACAAAACCTCCTCAGCACAACAGGAGACTTTAAAATTCAAGTACTCTAAAACTTAGCAGCACCCCTGAGAGCCACAAATTGAGAGAGATTAATTCTATGCCCCTGCACCCCTCATTACCAGTAGAGCTGAAGTAGGTCAAAT
This sequence comes from Emys orbicularis, assembly GCF_028017835.1. Lineage (NCBI taxonomy): Eukaryota > Metazoa > Chordata > Testudines > Emydidae > Emys > Emys orbicularis. Next base: position 90,301,633 of record NC_088691.1, read on the forward strand.
GCAAGTTAATCTCTTAAATTCCACTTTTGTACATGGATGTTAAAGCAAATGTCTTTGGGCTAAAGCGTAGAACTTTAATCACCCATACCAGGTTGGTACTGAGTATAAATTCCACTTAAATACATGAAGCATAATTTTACAACATAACATTGTCCTGTAAAATGACCAGGCAATGTATTACTATGACAAATATGTCTAAAAGGTGAAGCACCCACGAAATAACCATTTATCATGAACGTTTCATCATTATGTAATTATTAAATGTGAGAGGATGGTAAAAGGACTTAGTCATGAGTCCAAATACAAAATACACTTTAAACTGGGAATATCATGTTAAAATACAGCACAATTTGTCATCTGATTATATATAGCTTGGTTGGGGGGGGGGGGTTGACAGGGCCGGCTCCAGGCACCAGCCCACCAAGCTTGTGCTTGGGGCGGCACCTGGAGGGGGGCGGCGCGGCGCTCCGGCTCCCGCCACCGGGGAGAGCGGGGCCACGGCCGGGGCTCGCCGCCCTCCCCCCGGCACTCTGGCCGCCGGGGGCTCGCCGCCCTGCTCCCTGCGCTCTGGCCGCCGGGGAGAGCGGAGCCCCGGCCGGGCACTCCGCCCTCCTCCCAGGGCTCCGGCCGCCCCCCTCCCCCCCGGCACTCTGGCCGCCGGGGAGAGCGGAGCCCCGGCTGGGGCTCACCGCCCTCCCCCCGGGGCTCCGGCCGCCCTCCCGCGCTGGGGGGGGGGGGGGGGGGCGGCCGGAGGCTTTTTTGCCTGGGGCGGCAAAAAAGCCAGAGCCGGCCCTGGGGGTTGAACAAGAGTTATAAAAAATTGCACTTAACATAGCCACACATATGCCAGCAGATGCCAGATCTAGACACTGTAGCCCTGATTCCAGTCTTGCTTACACCAGTGTAAATTAGGGGCTACTTTACAAAGTTGGTAGATTTATACAAGATCAAAAGCAGACCCTGTGCTGTCAAAACACACCATTTGCTGTTTTCTCCTCTCATCGTGTCATGCCCTGGCCCTCAGCTTTTAAACAATTTTCTTCTGATACATTACCATGTATTTGTATATCCTGGGCTTAAACCTACTCCCATTCAGGTCAGTGGCAAAATTCACCTTGACTTCAAAGAAAGCAGTATCGGGTCTGCTATATCCAAAAGCTATAAGAAGCCTGACTTCCTTCTCTGGTGTTCATCTTAAAGCATTCATATGGGTCATATACTTCTTTCAATCCTCATGCATAACTCCTATTGATGCCAATGGGAATTGCATACATGGTTTGAAGACATTATATTTACCACAGTGGTTTCCATTGTCCTTCTAATTCATGTGTGGGTGACATTTCTATGGACAGTAGTAATTTCATGAAAAAGAAAATATTCCAATCTTAAACCATAGCAGATTTATGTTAAAAACTAGCTGAGAGTCCCATAATTTTATGTCAAGGGTATACCCTAGCATGAGCTTGCCATTTCATATTTCTCACTGCTCCTAATGTATCTCAGGCATACACACAGCTTGTCAGATACTTCAGCTAATGATCTCCATTTTCTGTGTCAACCTAAGTTCAGTATCAGTCTACTAAAGCTGTTACAGCATCACTCTCTGATAAGAAAATCTCTATACATTTTTTCTTTAAAATAAATGTGGTGTGGAGGACAGAATTAATTTGAATGCTAACCCAAATAATGGCCTAATAAGAATAAACTATTACAGAGTATTTGCATATTACGGTCACAAAACACACTGGTGGCTTTTTGAAGTATTATTTAGAGCAGTATAATGTTTAAATGCTGCTTAGGCAGTTATAATATAGAACTACATAGTTAACACTATGCTTGCTTGTTAACCACTTCTGTGGATTCTTCAGTATGCTTACAACCAAGTTATGATGTCAATTTTTGAAGTTAATAAAACTTTACGTGTCTCCCACATTAATGTGTTTCTTTCACTAGCTCCTCAGATACATTTGGTAACAATCAAGTTCTTATTTTAAGGAGCCCTAAGATAAGGTATCTGTGAGCTCCACACTTAGAGTAATTGATCACATTTGTTTCCTGTACGTAAGTTAGGCTCCTTTCTCTCAATCTTGGCATGTTTCTCATTACCATATGCCTTGTTAGCCTGGTAGAAATGTTCTACTGTGGTGAGTGAAAACAGGACGATACTATTACAAACCACATCTAATCATTGATGGCAGCCCTTCTCTTTCTCTGGAAATTTTACTACCCTTAATGCATTTCTGTGGAGCCCGCCTATAGATCAAGGTATGCACTCCTTTGCTACTCAGGTTCAGGGACATTACCTCTGTGTCCAAAGTTGAATTTTTACAGAGTTGTTCTAATTTATATTATGATTATAAACTCATCAGGCTGACAAAGATGTTAACTATATTATATTCATTTTCTCTGTCCTCTACCATTAGTGTGGAAGTGTTAACTCAGATTCAACCAGCATCTTTTGCCTCCTATGTGAGAGGAGGTTAAGTAACATATTTGCTAGTTACATTTTCACAATGGTAAAAATATTCATATAAAACCATTTTATAGGTATATAATATAGCAAGAGTAACCATTCAACTCCATCATAATAAAAAAGCAAACTTTAGGAATACCATGGGCCTAATTCTGACCTCATTTACACTGGCTTTACATTGGTGCAATTACATTGGGCCAAACTCTGTGCTGGTGTAGAAGCCAGTGAAGCTGTGCCTATTGATATTGTCATGAAATCCAGTGACGTAACGCTGAGTATATACCACTGTAAATAATCTGGCCCCATCACATTCCAGATACAAAATGCAGTATTTTTAATTTAATCCTTCCTTTTCTTTTGTATTCCCGCTTCCCTGTCCCATTGACAACAAAAACAGCAAAACTTAAGCACTGACCAAGAGGACAGACAAATAGCAATCTCCAGCCCTCAGATCAAACTTGTTCTTGTGCATGGACCAGCAGGGAGGATTTTAATAAGGAATTGCTGGCTCTGAGTGAATCATCTAGATAGTGCACACAGTTTCTCTGGGGCCAGAACTTGGAAGGTGAAAATCTTAAAGTTAGATCTTTTAAGGTACAAGCCTGTTGCAAGTGTTACTGATAGGCCACGTAGACAATGGGAACACTTATGCTATCTGACTTAGAGCATTTTCTCTGTATGTAAAAATTGAGTTGAGCCTAATATTATACAGCATTCTCTCTTACCTAGTTGAATATAATATTATTCAGGATTGCCTATCATTTCTCAGTTAAACAGAAAGCAAATACTTCAGTAGGGTGACCCATTGTACACTAAGTGATCGTTAATTGTGTAAATTATAGAAAAAATAATTTGTATTTAGAATATAAAAATATTGTAGCTGTATTGAAAAGGGACCTCACTAAAATAGCGAAAGGCTATGTGGTTATGTCTCTCTTTACATTCATCTTAATCTCATTTCTCGAAAATATGAATTTAATGCAATGTTTGTACAGTTCACTATAATCTACCTAATTTGTTCCCTTATTCTTTCTCAGATGTCTTGCCTCTCAGATCATCTAGAGAACCTCACACATTGTCAACCTATCATAGGTAAAAGCTTTTGAAGATCTACTACTCTTCTCCTGGTCTAATAAGGTCAGTGACCTTTCAAGCTCTACTATTTCCTTTCCTATCATTAGCCTGAAGAATGCATCAGCTACCTCCCAATTTTCTTCTTCTCTTCAATGTCCCACCTCTTCCATTGGATATAGTCTAATTAGGAACTTAATTTCCTTTTCTCTGATGGAATTTTTGATAATGGAGGGATTCCATTCACCCCTGAATCACATAACATTACTATGATTTCCTGCTTAGTGGGGTTCTCGCATATGTTAATTATTCTTTGCGGTGGCTACTCTGTCACAAAAATATAATGGACTAAATGCTCCCCCTTTCTGCAGAAAAACTCATGGGAGAGAAAAAAGCACTCCCAGAACTCTGCAAGGTTCACCTCAAATGGGAAGGGGACTGCAGACAAGTGGAAGGGGCAGCAGGCATGGCATTCATACGCTGTAAAGCCCAAATTGCTGGGAAATCTGCGCTGAAGCAGTTCCTCTGTGCTCTTCCCTAGGGACCTATTCCAAAATTTAGTGAATTGATTGGTAGTCTTCCCATTGACAGACCCCAGCAGAAAAGCAGTTCAGTCAGAAGTTATGTTGCCATTTGTCCTCCTGCCACACGTTCATTCTGTGACTCCTTTGAGTGGATTCAGAGAGAGCAGAATAGAAGTCAATGTTATTCCAAGCAACACTAATTTCTCTGGTATTTACCAGTGGAAAATGGAATGGGTTCAGGGGAAGTTTGCCACATCAAGTGTCTGCTCCCCTTCTGCAGAGTGCACTCCTCCCCTGTCTGGCAACTCCCTTTGACTTGCTGTAGAGGAGATTCTGTGGACTCTGTGGGAATATGCCACAGACATGTTGCTCCCCCACTTCTATAAGCAGCACCCAGACTCAGGGAGTATCTGAATTAGTTCAATCACTTTTATGCAACAAAGCAGGGGTTTGGGGGAAGAGGGCTCAATATCTGCTTTCTAACTTTGGAATCATGTAAAAGAAATCAATGAAAATTTAAATGTAAAAAGTGCCTGATTCTGCATGTGCAGTTATCCATGTATGCATGTGCAGTACATTTTGTGGGCAAAATTTAGTGATTAAAAAAATTAGTCCATAATGTACAAAACTGTTTTAACAACATTAAGTGTTGCTATACTGCTGCATTTCATGGGAGGTGAAGTTAACCCCTTACTGTGTTGCTATGTCAGTTTTAAGGTACATGGAGATCTTTTGGAATGGAAAGCACAATGTAAAAACAACATATTGTGTGAGTTGTGTTAATACACTCAGCGTTGTACAAAACAAGTCATTCAAGTTATTACCTAGGAATGAACTTATCCCTGGTCTAACTCTATTAAAGTCACTAGAGTTACACCAGGGATGACTTTGGCCTTGAATCTCAAAAACAGTTTTAAGCTAGTCTTGGTTCACTTGGACCAGAGGAACCATGCTGAAACCGTTTAAAAGCTCTTTTAATCTAAAATAGTTTTAAACCAGGTTTAAAACTGTTGCTTGAATCATGATTCCACTGCAGGTGTAGATACACCAAAGAAAGAAAATTGAGATTGAGAGGAGCCACCAGTGAGCAGTTCAAGGTCTGCAGTAAAGAAAGTGATAGCTGAGCTCTAGTGGGCTAGTAAAGTAAATCTGGGCCTCAGCAAGATGCCTAGAGAGGCAAACCACAACACAGCCAAATGGGTTTATTGTTAAACAGCCAGATGTTAATAACTTCATCAAGAATTTATTCCCTAAACTGTCAAGTGTTACTCTCACGGAGACATATTATGCAAGCAGCAAAAACAGAGAGAATCCCAATTCCTGTTCTTCCCAGATTTCAGTTCCATCACACATACCACAGAACTAAAGTAATTTATGAGTACAAAAAAACTAAATGAGAACTAGAGAGAGGGCCAGGTCCTCCAGAGCAGTGCAACAACATGGAATGCGGCCATGGGATTTTCACCTATGCCAACCCCCATTCCCTGCTGTCAGGAGAGGAGACATGGCCAGGGCTACCTGCCTCCAACCTCCTAGAGTTGCTGGCATCTGGCACAACTTTAAAGCCTAAGGCTGCTTTAACTTATGCCAGGGACAAATGATGCACTCAACAGCCCCCAGATCAGCAGAGTGCTAAGGTGAGATATAAACCCCCTTTGAACCCGTGCTCCCTTGCCCTCTACTCCTCAGACATAGCCAAGAATATGACCCACAGTCTCACTGTGTTAATACCACCATATAAATCAGAGCCTTTCATGCAAAGAGAAAGAGAAAAGATAGTTCTGTGGTGAAGCCACTGGACTGGGACTCAGGACAGCTGGATTCACTTGCTGGCTCTACTACAGACTTCCTGGGTACGTCTACACAGCAGCTGGCAGGTGCTGTTCCCAGCATAGGTACACATAAGTGCACGAGCTATCACCTAAAAATAGCAGTATGGCTGTAGTACTCACGCTAGTCGCCCAAGTATAATCCCACCTGACCCGCTGGGTATATATTTGGGTGACGAGCCTATGCCACCGCAGTCACATTGCTATCTTCATGAGCATAGCTAATGCATGTATGTGTACCCATGTTGGAATTACATCTCCCAGCGGCTGTGTCCACATACCCCTGTGTCATTTAATTTCAGTTCAACCCCTCTGCACTTTCATACTAAATTTATGCTTAATGTGTTATGAAATGTTTGTTTAAAAAGAAATCTGGATACATGCAAAGATTGTTTTATTAAATTCTTTGGGGGTGGTTGTTTTTTGGGAAGGTTTTGGTTGTCTTTTGTTTTAATTATTTTAATTTTATCTTCTAAAAGTCCCAGAGTTCTAGTTCATGTCTGTGAAATTACAGCCTGCAAAATTCAAAGGCAAGGAAGGCCCTAAGGAAAACCTCTAAGTGTCTGTCTGAAACCACTAGTTTTGTTTTAGACTTGTGCACTCCTGGTCTTTAAAGTGGCCACAACTTTATTTTATATTTTTTAAGTATTTTAGTTCCAAATGATTTTCTTACCACCAAATTATAACATCCCCTCTCCCAAAGAGCTGTCGGAATGGAAACGCTTGCTCTATTGACTCTATAATATAGTTGGATATATCCTTATATGTGCCAGTGTTTGTGCAGGGCTTTTCTCCCCCTTAGCTTGGTCTTGAGATTTCAGTTATTCTGCAAACAAGCCCCAAGAGAGACACAATTACACTCCCCTGGAGACTGACCCCTTATAGTGCCCACCTGTAGCCAAACCCAGATAGCATCCCAGTGCAATGAATTAGCACTCTAAGCTGATTAGAGCAGCTCTGCACAACTCTATTTTATTGACACAATGAAGAGAGGACAGAAAAGGGCCTGAAATGAGAAAATCATTTCCATGCTGACTGAATTAAAAGAACAAAAGAGCTCCTTGCAGTTGCAGCATTCAATTTGTCGGAAAAAAAGGAAGCCACTTAATGGATCACAATAGATCTGAGCAGACAGATGAAATTTAAAACTTCAGCATGAGTGTGATTAGCAGCCAAACATATTCTAAATTATTTCCTCCATATGCATAATTTAGCATGATTGTTTAGTTCTGTGTTGTGCAAAAACACTGTGCAAGATGTTATCTTCTAAATGTCTTTGCATTTCACTTTTCAGAATCCCAGAACATTGGTTCATTGTACCGTAATACATTTGGTTATAACATAAATTTAACAAAAACTGATGCCTGCTATGTTTTCCTTTCACTTCCAATTCTAGAAGTGAATTATAGAGTGTACTATATGGAAAAGAATAATATAAGATCACCTTATTCAAAAGGAGACTTAAATTGATTATAAATTATGTTCATTATTCTGTATTGTTTAATAGAAAATGAACATTCTGTGACTCCGTGTGCTGGTGAAATGTATTAGTTTGTGCCACTATAAACAGCCCTCTCATTAAATTTAGGTTTAAGCTAACAGAAATAAGACAAAGAATACAGACTATTAATGGGGTTCCTGTGACTGATATATATAATTACCTGCAAAACAGATATGCAATTTACTTTGAGGGTTTCAGATCAAAAGCCGCTCGTCTGTATCATATTTTCCTAGTCAGTAAATATACCCGTAAAAATAAATCTGTGAAGCAAATGGGAAAGATCAGTATTTTATGCTCCCCACCCCCTAATTATTTAAAAGTCTGAATTTGATACAGTGCTGCTTCAAAACACAAAATCCATTGCAACTGTCAAAATATTCTAGTTTCCTAGTTGTGATTTACATTTTCTAGGAAATTACATATACTTAAAAAAAAAAAAAAAAAAAAAAAGAGTGCCCTGGGCTCAATCCTGCAAGCATTTAGGCACATGAATAATTTGACTTCCATGCATGGTACTATTGACTTCAATGTTTAAGGGTTTGCTGGATGGGATCCTTAATTTGCTACGCAAAATAAAAACCACTGGTGCAATATTTACATATCAACTAAATATTGAAGGCCTAAAATGGCACTGAAGCAAAAGCAAATCATTTTTTTAGTTTCCTTATTAATCTCAGAAAATTCTGAATCTAACTGTCCTGACCTATATATATTTATTTTATCAACATGTTTAAAACAATTTACTTGATTTTTCTCAGTTGGTTTTAACTTTTAAATGCTCACTTGTGCTGTTAAATTGTAGCTTGTCTAAACTAAATGAAGCAATAAATAGTGGAGGAATTACAACTACTTACAAAAGTTTGAAGTGGCATAAGTCTAAGGAGACAGTTAAACTAAGTTGTGGTGGACTTAGTTCATTGCTGTTAACTGCTATTATTAATTCAACTAAGAAAATTCCACAGGAGTAAATACCCAAATCATTCAACTGATGATTGACACAGTCTGACATGTGGCTAACAACCTTGCCATGAATGCTTGAGATGTACTGTGGTTTTGGAAATTGTATTGATACCTATGCAACCTTCAAATATTTTAGATGATTTTACTCTAAAAAAGTTTCACAGGGGTAAGCATCCGAATCGTTCAAAGGATGACAAACCAGAAAGGTTACTGTAGCAGTTGCTATTTTTTTCCATCAACTGAGCTAAGAGTTTTATGTATAAAAGCATGTATAAAGCTTTGGGATACTTTAACAAAATCAACGTAGTGTAACTTTGCTGACAGCTTGTCACATTTCACTGACTGTCTGTCTGGGATACTGTGATAACATCTGCATTCACTCAGTACGAGAGCTTAGCATAAGACAAAAAAGTAGGCCCTGCCACATAATGTTCCATCATTCTGTCAGTTTTGACATGTCATCTGAATTTTTTGAATCACTAAACACTTTTGGGACTCTGGTCCTTATTATCTTTCCTTAGTTTCTACACTCACTCTGCAACGCTGAAAAATGTAAAATCTGCAAACAAGGTAGTGGACGGCCCAGGCTTTTTGTCGTCTAATCCTTAGGCCCTCATTCATGCTCACTGTTAATCTCTTAAGACATTATAAAACTGTTAGACAAAGAAATGTGAATACCTCTGCTTCTCTCCAGAATGGGAGGAAACCAAGGAAAATCTGGATCATGCTAAGCTTTTCTTTTCACCACAAAAATGGTAACTTAAACCTGTTGCATCAAATTATTTATAATTCCCAACACTAAAGCAAATGGCTTTTTTCTCTCTCTCTCTGAAGAACAGGCATTGGCAATATCACAGGAGGAGGAATGCAACCGCAGTTTTTTTCAAAACACATCAAATGTGCCTGTTACATGTAAAAAGTACAGCAAAGCCCATCAGAATACTGGCAAATTGGTTCTTCATCTCCCCGCTGTTTAATGTTTGACATGGCATGGCATATAGTTTTTAACAGTCTTGTCATGAGTGGCTTGAGATGTACTTTAAAGAATTTCTTTTGCTACATAAGGAACCAGGGCTGGATAAATCCAGGTTTCATGGATCCTAGTTTAAGGCTCGCAGGGGGCCCATGGATCACAAAGTTTGGATCCAGGCGTTTGTGGAAAAAGGGTACTGGGATCCGCTATGGACAGCAGGGTGAACTTTGTCAAGGCAGGGTGCCAGACGTGCCACAAGTCCGTTTGCAGGAGGAGGGCTTTCATTTGTTGGAGGCTTTTTGGCTGGATTTGATCTGGGCCCCATTTAGTCTTAATCCATCTCTGTTTGGAACCTTCAGCTATTTTAGATCATCATTTCACTCTTCTTAACTCCCTTTACTGTGGGGAACATTAGCCTGTGTACGATGGTTAGTCAAGCAGCTATTCTAAACCTATTCAGACATAATTCAAGCCCACTAAAAAATTGCACCAGAAATAATATTGTTGCAAGATTTTAATCAGTAAAACTGGTCTGAAAACCAGGGGGTGGTAGGTTTTGTTTGGTTGGTTGGTTGGTTGGTTTTTTGCCTTTGTAATCATGAAAAGGGAATCATTGTAAAGGATGTTGGGTGCAGGTAGCAGACAAAATGTCTCAATAAAGTAGCACAAGCATCTACATTCTACAAACTTTAGTCGAATTTTACTGCTCATTTCTGCTCAGCTGTCATATTTTCTTTCACATAACAGGAAAGTAACAGACAAATCAGTAACATGAGATTTCTAACTAATCGGTTTAGCAAATACACTACAGCATGCAATAGAACTCTTTGAAATTAAATGCTAGGAAAGTAAAACATAAGCTAATCATTAATTTGAAGCAACACAATAAGGGCTTGTCCACACACAGCATTGCAGCAGTTTAACTCAAGGTGCAATTTTAAACTGGCTTAGTTAAACTGGTATAAAAGGTGGTGGGGAGTTATTACCCAGTCAGTTCCTCTGGTCCAAGTGAACCAAGACTAGCTTAAAACTGTTTTTGAGATTCAAGGCCAAAGTCATCCCTGGTGTAACTCTAGTGACTTTAATAGAGTTAGACCAGGGATAAGTTCATTCCTAGGTAATAACTCCCCACCACCTTTTATACCAGTTTAACTAAGCCAGTTTAAAATTGCACCTTGAGTTAAACTGCTGCAATGCTGTGTGTGTCAGGTTATACCAAGTTTATTTTGCTTTAGCTTAAGTTGATTAGGAACAGATTTAAGACAAATCACAATAAGCCACTCTCAAACCGAAAGAATAGTATAGACAGGGTTTGAACCAGTTCAACTAAAACAATTTAATTAAAATGGTACTGGGTTGTGTGTATACAAGGCTATAATAAAAGGGTTTCTGTTTCTTGCTACTACATCTCTTTTTCTGAACATTTGTGAAATTGACACAGCTAATAACACTTAATAAAGGTTCTATTTGTTATTTTAGAAGAGTGTGTGTGTGTGTGTGTATATATAATCAGCAATTCTCTTACCTCCACGCGATGGGGCATATTATGCCACTGATTTTTAAGCAGAACTCCTAATTGAAATCAAACAGGGAGCATATAATGGCACATTTTGATTTTAAATTGTTGGCATGATATGGGGTGCAGGGGGTGTTGAAGAGTTTCAAAATTTTTACTAAGCTGTGATATTTCAGTAGGTATCATTTGCCTTGGATTTAGGACTTGGTGCCTAATCTCAGGCACTTAAAGTCAATATTTAAGAACCTAAATAAGCAGTCTGCCTTGGATGACTCTAGTGTACCAGCAGCTCCCCTGAAATCAATAGGATTACTCTTTTGAGTAAGTGCTACTCAATGTGAGTAGGGGCAGAAGAATCAGGTCCTCGGTTTTTATTCAGTTCTCACCAAGGCAAAATTCCCAGTGGAATTCAACATCAGTGGAAAGGGAGCAATTGACTTTGGTGTCAATTTGCCTGAGTAAGAGCTGCACAAAAACGGAGACAACTTTGATCCAAAGTCTTGTTCCGTAAAAAAAACCCTAATAATTAAATTCAAAAAATTATTTGAGAAAAATACACTTTTAAAAGTAAATAATGGGGCCAAATTCTGCAAGATGCTGAGTACCCCCAGCTCTCAATGACTTTAAGTAGGGCATTCCAGACAGAGGAAGGAATATGGAAGGCAGCAGAGGCAAGACTGGGCCATATAAGAAAGTGGTGAGACAGGAAGTTTGGGTGGTGTGAAGGAAGCAAGAAGGGGAGTTGGAAACGATGAGATCAGAGAAACAGGCAGGAGCAGAGGCTTGAGGAGCAGGACTGGGAGCTTGAAACATGAAGTGGATGAGAAGAACCCAGTGGCAGGATTTTCAGAAGAAAGGAACCTCTTCTGTAGGCAAGGAAGCTGCCTTTTTCAGTAGCAAACTGTAGAGGAGTGAAGTGAAGATTGGGGAACCCAGAGATGAGAGGGCTGCAGCAGTCAGGAACAAGATGAGCTTAAGTGAGGGTTATGGTAACAGGAATGGAGATGACATATTTTAAGAAAGTTATACAGGAGGAAACCACAAGTTTTCTCAACAGACTGAAAGCAGTGTGTCAAAACTGACACCAAGGTTTCAAGGGTAGGCAACCTGGAGAATGGTGGCGCTACCTAGAGTACTGGAGGAGGAGGAGGAAGAGGAGAGATCATGTGGAAAGGGGAAAATGAGGAGTCTGGTGTTTGCCATGTTTTGTGTGATTTGGTGGTGGGGCATACAGGCTGAGATGCATTAGGAAGGATCTGAAACAGGGAAGCACAACAGCCCCCCACACAGGACATTGAGAAACAAAACAAAACCATTTTTCAAATTAAAAAAGAAAAGGCTGGAAGGAAAAAAGATCGTGATTAAAATCTCATCCTTGAACAGATGTGCCTTTCTCTGTGTCCAAATTGTAAACCACAGATCCCAACTCAACTAAGAAAATGAGCCTCTCAGCATAGTCCTACTAAGAGATTCATCTATAGGCACAGGCTTGTGTATGAAACAGGAAAAATACTTCAGGCAACTTGCCAAGGGAACCAGTCACATTACTTTTTTTTTTTTTTTTTTTTTGAAGGAGCTTTCTGGAGATACAAACACCTGCCCCTACAAATATTGTGAGTGCAGTTAAGGTGGCTGCTGAAAAATTTGCCCTAATTACCATATTTAGTCAACACATTTATAACCACTTTTGCTGAATCTGTCACAAACTACAGCCTTCATCCACCACCAAAGATGTACTCACATTTTTGCATAAAATCATCATTGCCGCTATAATTTTAAAATTTCCATTGTGACTCCTCAGCTCTAAAAGACGGACATCAGACAAAGATATGATCACCTCAAATCTCATGAAAAACATAATATGGCTGAATCTCCAAAATGGAAAATCTGGGGGCAAAGGGGTACTTTCTCATCCCATCACACAGGCAACTCCCTGAACATCATACTGATGGAAATGTCCAACATGCCAGATCTGAGAAGTGCTGGGGTGTTATTAATAGCAAATTGGATATGCAAAGAAATATTAATTTAAAATAAAATCTGAGATAAATTATTAGCCATATTCTTTGAACGAGCAGATTTACTACACCAATATGCAATCAAGGAAATATTATAGTTAAAAATGTTGGCCTGCAATGAAAACCCCAGCTACATAACAGGAGTTTGATATAACATGTCACAGTTCATGAAAAGAAAAGGCAAATCTTCACGTTTCATGCAGATTGCCAGTACCACTTCGTCAAGTTAAGACTAAGAACAACACTTAGGGAAACCCCCTGTATAAAAGAGCCCCTTTTTGCTGCAGGCTTCACCTGATAAAACGTTACGTCCTTAGTTTTTCTTTTTGTGGGATCCTTGCATCTTTCCATGCAAAATGCTATGGCTGCACTTTAAATGCAAGGCTATTTAACATTTGTATTTTTTCCAAATTAATGCTTATTGTATGCGCTGAATTTAATTAAATCACATAAAAATATTCTTGATTATGACAACCCAGGTCTTCACTCCTATGTATGCCACCTACTGTTCAACTAGGAAACATTACAGCTGTCACATCAATAAAACTTCATATTAATATTCTCTCGGGTGGAAATACTCTGTTAGCCAACTATTTTTTTCCATTCTTTACTTCCAGATACGTATGTTTTTGGAACATTCTGAAAAACAGAGCTTATTCTCCAGACCCTAAAAAGCAGGGGATTTTTTAAAGTTTAGTGAAATCTTTATTGCACAAATGCCTAAATTTGAGTAGTTCTGTTACAGTGTATGCTGACTTGAATGATAAATGTCAGCCTTGTCTCCTCTGAATTGCATGTGTTCATGTTGGTTATATTTTACCATATACTGACTGCACAAGAGAACTCTTCATTTGCTTCTGTTTAATGATGATATTTCTCTTTCTCCCAGCATACATTCGCCATCTCTTCTGTGCTTGTTGGGCCATCAAGGCACACCTTTGTTTCATTTAATATGCAATTTTCACCTCTGACCCAAGAAACTAGTCTTAGGCTTCCTGAACTTTATTGCCTGTTAATAGACTGCTGGCTCTCTTTTCTGTTGTAATAGAAATGGTGGAAAGATATTTAATTGAAAAAGACTCACAAAGCTAGAGTATGAAAGGCAAAGTCAGATTGTTTAAAAAAAATAATCCAGAAATAATATGTTTGAGAAGCTTTTGATATTCTTTACAAGTTTGTGCCCCTTTATACAAATAAGAAAGACATCACAGATTTAATTATCTACCTAAGGAACAATAGCATAATACTCTGAATGGTGCTAAATGATTGATCTGGTAATTCATCTTCTGCTTACAACTATCTATGCATTTTGCTTCTTTCTAGTCATCAGCATGATGACATTAGCAACAATGTCACAGAGCAGTCTTGGGCTTTCATAAAACACATACAGATGCTCTTTCCTGACCACTATTTAGTGACACGTGGTTATAATTTTGTCTGTATTTCTTTCTCATAGATTACTATTAGCTACATCTGTTCAATTAAAATAAAAAGCATGACACAGCTAGAGTCCAGTGGCCTTATATCAAAGGTAGCCTTTTAATGAAATAGAGAGATTTAATTTTTAACTGCTCTGATGAGTGAAAAATAGCTTTTTTTCCCTCCGGAAGTTGTCTGTTTTGTGAATAGTTAGGAAAGGACATTATTATAGCATAAGGGTATTTCTGTACATAAAAAGGCATTATTAAAAATGATTTACTGCCCTGTGTTATGAAACTTATAGGAAAAGTGTGATAATATATTAAACTTGTTTACTATGGACTTCATATAATTTTTGAATAATACTGCTTTTTCTTTTGACAAGTGCAATAAACTCAGCTGGTATAGACATACGTTGATTATCCCAAGTCAACTGTGCTGCTTAAAGAAACATGCCCAAACAATCAGCTTTTGACAACTGCATCTCCTGTTATTTACAATAGCCATCACAGTAATAACTCACCATTTCTATATTAATAAGGCAGTGAAATTTATTATGATGGTATTGAAAAGTTATTAAGTACTGCATCCCAAGTGACAAAGTACCACAGTACTGTCACTATCCAAAAGCAGTTGCCCATCCATCACCAAGCTTTCCAGATGGTCCTGCATCTTTATCGCTCCCAGGTTGGTGACATCACCTGTTCACCCACTCAAAATTGATGATGAAAGCAAACAGATCTATCTTACTTACATTTACCAAATCAATTTAATTTTACAGGCCGAGGCTTAGTGACATATTGACTGTTTTCCTTAATGGCATCTACTGTACTTAATGCAAGGAACTCATCTTTGAATACTGGCTTGCATAATGTGTCAGTTCATAATAAATTTTTTTGTAACATATTTACTTAAGGGGAAGAATTATGATTGCTTGTCAGTTCCTTTATTAAATGTAATGATCATTCTCTTTGTTTGTTTTTTTCCTCCTGATTCTATCTTCCTAAACAGCCAAACTAATTGTGTCTTGTTGTCTTTTAAGGGGACATCTGACTCGGTCTTAAGGCAACTTTTCATCCAGTGTCGGGAATATGACAAATTAATTCCAATCTCTGGAGTACTTTGTCCTTACTTGGGCAAAATGCCACTGAAGTCAATTTACCTCAGTACTGTACATGTAGATGACCTGACTCATGGGAGAACTTATAAAATTGAAGATAAAGATACTTTAGGATTCCTCTTCTTCTTCCCAATTTTTCTGCGTAGAGGGTTAACAGTGGGATTTGATCTGAGGACAGGCAGTCAGGCCACAAGTCCCGTTTAGTTCCCACAGTTCCACTGTAGTCCCCTCAGGAGTCAATACAGCCTCAGAACTCAACAACTGGGGGGAAGGTACACATCTCCCTGGTCCTATCTCCTCTGTGTATGGATGCATAGTCCCACGCAGAGGCCTTCACAGGTGCAGAGAAGTAAAGGACAGCACCAATGGGTGGATGACCTCATGTTCCAATTGGGCAAGGACATATCAGAGCATGTCTATTCATTTCGATATGAAGAGGTGGGGAGAAATGATTGGTCCCTGAGTAAGAATCTTAGGGTATGTCTACACAGCTACTAGACACCCGCAGATGGCGGATGCCAGCTGACTCAGGCTCACAGGGTTCAGGCTGTGAGACTGTTTCATTGCTGTGTAGGTTCCAGGCTCAGGCTGGAGCCTGAGCCCTGGGATCCTCCTACCTCACAGGGTCCTAGAGCCTGGGCTCCAGCCCAGGCCCAGAAGTCTACATGGCAAAGACACAGCCCCACAGCCCAAGTCCCACAAGCCCGAGTCAGCTGTCACGGGCCAGCTGTGGGGTCTAATTGATGTGTAGACATACCCTTAGTATTTAACCCATTGAAGTCAAAGGTGAAGGTTGTCTTCCCATTTACAAACCTAGAAGACTGGGTTAGTTTCTATGGCAATATGTTATTTAAAAAAAAAACATTCTTAGAGTAATTTTCATATTAAAGCTGTGGGCCAAATTCTGTAATCCTTAGTTCTTACTCCATTCAAGTCCATGAGTAGATAAAGCACTGCTGCATTTGGTGCAATTACACCAATAGAGATCAGGGGCTCATCCTCCACTGATCTGTAAAACCATGCCATGGAACTTTTTTTGTTCATGTTAATTGTACCATCAATTAATGGTAGATGATAGAAGACAACAATATTGTGCTACTTCCCATTTTCTACACACTACTCCACCTAGATCAAATGGGCCAAAAGATTTCTTCTGAAGATACTTTTTATTTGCAAAGTAAATCCAATTAGAACTGAATTATTTATGGCATGCCATTCCACATATGTATATATCAGAGGGGTAGCCGTGTTAGTCTGGATCTGTAAAAGCAGCAAAGAGTCCTGTGGCACCTTATAGACTAACAGACGTATTGGAGCATGAGCTTTCGTGGGTGAATATGGCGTGACATGCATCCGACGAAGTGGGTATTCACCCACGAAAGCTCATGCTCCAATACGTCTGTTAGTCTATAAGGTGCCACAGGACTCTTTGCTGCTTTTACATATGTATATAGGCATTTATGTTATGCTTACCACTGTACAATTTGAGAACCTTATGCTCTTTTATCTATGTCCACATGATGTAGCCTCTACACAGAGAGAAGTCAGGGTATCTAATGCTGGCAGTCATGCTTCTTCCAACACTCTTGATGCATGTAAATGGCATCATGTTTTAGAATGACGTTTTGCTTATGAAGAACTTATCTAAGGGTTTTCTACAGCACCAAGTACAATTAGTCACATCCTCACCACAGGCATGGATGCACAGAAAAGAAGGATTTAGACTGGCAGCATTGCCAAAAATAGAATCAACCACTTTTTTTCAGGCAACCACTCCTTTGTGTCAGTATCTTCTATCACAAGCCCCCTCCCACTTAATCAAAGCACTCAACGTGTACTATGGACTTGAGCCTCGAAGGTGCTGAGCAATCTGGTCCTAAATTTAGCAAAGCAGTTAAGCACGCGCTTAACTTTAACCATGTGAGTAATCCTCTTCATGGTAAACCGCTGCTTAAATGCCAGAGCACTCAACATCTTGCAGGATTGAGCTCTAAATGAGACAAACAACTATCTAAATAATGGAGAAAGGAAAACAAATCACTGGCACCTGTGGCTGCCCAAAATATGCTGTCTGCTCCTAAGCACCAAAGGATCGAACCGAGGAGCTGTCATCTGAGAGAGAGGAATAGGCCCTATACACCATTCTGGTGGGCAGAGCCTATCCCCTTACCAAAGTGGTAACAACTTTTTTAAACAATAGGATCACCCATAGTCTGCTTCCTAATTTCCCCAAATGACAACATGGAAAAGAATACGTAAGTCCTAATATCAGTGAGACCAACAGGGGATGCTGCACTTCACACTCACCTCAGGTGGCCAATATGGAGCTGCTCTATGTAACAGTTATATAAAACAGGATCAGGATTTGACTTTAAGGCCTGGTCTACACTAACCCCCCAATTCGAACTAAGGTACGCAACTTCAGCTACGTGAATAACGTAGCTGAAGTTCGAAGTACCTTAGTTCGAACTTACCTCGGTCCAGACGCGGCAGGCAGGCTCCCCCGTCGACTCCACGGTACTCCTCTCGCCGAGCAGGAGTACCGCAGTCGACGGCGCGCACTTCCGGGTTCGACTTATCTCGTCCAGACAAGACACAATAAGTCGAACCCAGAAGTTCGATTTCCAGCCGCCGAACTAGCGGCTGGGTATAGACGTACCCTAAGTTAGTGTGGTGCTCAGGAAAAGCACCAGATAGACAACAATGGAAAACTAAAAGTCAAGCAGAGTGCAGAAAGGAGCAGTGCAAGATTCCCCACATACCCCATAATATCAGCCCTGTTTCTGGAGGACAATATCCAGAAATAAGAGAAGCTTTGTATCTTTTTTTTCTATTGTAATGGACTTATAGGGCCATATTCTACTGGTGTAACAATGAAGTAACTTCAGTGGAGTTACTACAGGATTTACACCAGTGTGAGGTCGGACTTTGATTCATAGAAACTGGACCGAGACTATTAGCTCAATTCACATCAACCACCAAAAAATTGTCAGCTGACAATGATAGTCAACCGCCACCAACCTCAGCCAGATTTGATCATGTGACCTAGAAATGACTGTCCCTGTATCTAATTGCCAAACCCTGGAGCCGTTCAGTTCCCCAAAATGTGTAATATTTTTAATTTTGCAGAAGTAATGGAAATACCATAGTCACACACAAATCACCTTTTCAGGTGATGTTTAAAAATTTGCCAACTGCCTTATATAACGATATACACTGTTTGTCGGGAATAGCATGGTAGGAGTTTTAAGGAGTACTGGTCGCATACCTTTTGATTATACAGTAAAGCATGTTGTAGGGAAGAGGAAGGAGAAGTGCTGCTGCTTTGGTCTCTTTGGCCAAGATTTCCAAAAGTAGGAGACCAAAGTTAGGCTCCTAAGTAAGACTTTGGGTGCTGAGGACTTTAGAAAAGCTGGGCAAATATTTAGGTGTTGAAATATGGATTAATAAAACAACTTTATACTCTGATTTTGAAAATCTAGACTCTTATGATTTGTTACTCCTATAGTATTGTGTTTTAAAGATAAGGGTGCCCAGAGTGTTGGATGGTCCTACACATGGAGTTTCTTGTAGACCAAACTCCAAATAAATAAATATGGAGTTTAAGTCAAACAGGACAAAACTAGAAAGTTTTAAAATGACCACTCTATAATGTCTGGCCCTAAGACTTTTTTCAATTGTTTAAGAAGGCAATTCATGACAATAAATATTCTGAGATATCTAATCTGTCAGTCTCAAAGTTCTTTTGTAAATTAAAAATATTTTTCACACCATTGGTTAATGCTGTACATAACTGTAACTAATCCCCTCTCAACATTTTATACAAAATTTCATGATTCTCATATCTCTCACTGGATCCTCTTCCAATCCAGACAGCATAAACTTTGTTTACATTTTGTAATGTCACATTCTTATATCAGATTCAATACTGTTTAAATATATCTTTATGAAATCTCTTCAGACTCCAAGCCAATCACATTTGTCTCTAGGCCTCAATGCCATGAAAGAAGAGTATCTTCTGTTTTCTAAAGTCCTAAACTATTTTTTTATCTTCTGTAACGAGTTTGATTTATTAGACTTTACTGCTCCTGTTTCTACCTTCCTAGAATAGAAATCAAGTTTTAGGATAAACAGCATCTAAAACCATTGTAGATAAATTATGTTCCCATGAACATGAATTTAACTAACTATACCAGTCAGCTATCTGAACTGAATGTTCAACATGCTGTAGAAGATTCTTGTGGTAGACATGTACATTTGTTTTAGTGAACTATTTAGAGGTTCATTTTATAGTGCTCTCCAAGTTGTTTTTCCTAGCAGGGCAGGAACCATGATGAAATTGCTAAATTTGTGTTTCCTTGCTTGTTTTTGTTTAAAAAAAAAAGTACTGACAGCCCTTAAAGGCTTGTTTTCTTTGTTGATTAAGAAGCAGTCAATTTTCCCTTTTTAAACAATCACTGAGCTACAGCTACTTGGCCCCAACAGACAACTGGGCTGCTGGCGAATACTAAAACCACAGTGACAAACTGCAAAAAAGCTTGACCTTTACCCTTGTCCAGTGACCCCTTGTTCGATTTGTACTTTAGCTAACCAATACCTGATTAGATAATGCTCAGCGCTAAACCCACAAAATGAGATAAAATTCTAATTTATGGCTTTTCATTTAAACTGGTGTACAGCACTCTAATCATGACCAAAGCACTACTACATCACTACAAATTCTTTTTGTCCCACAGCACATTGTATAGCTCGAATATATAAATGGACACAATGGATATGATTTCGCATGATTTGCAGAGGCAAAACACTGTATTGACATCAGTGGGGAATTTTGCTAGCTGGAGCACTGTAGGAACAGGCCCCATTAAATTCCTTGTGTGCTGCATAGGCAATAGCAAATGTTTTTCACATCAGCGAGCTATCTGCAAACCTACTATGGCAGTTCCTCCAGTATTCACTCCCCTGCACACCTCCACCAGCTAGTCCTAGTGATAATCAGAGATGGACTCAAGATACAAAATTTGGATCTAAGGGCTTGTCTATACTTACGCGCTGGTTCGGCGGCAGGCAATCAAACTTCTGGGTTCGATTTATCGCGTCTTGTCTGGACGCGATAAATCGAACCCAGAAGTGCTCGCCGTCGACTCCAGTAATCCTGCTCGGCGCGAGGAGTACGCGGAGTCGACGGGGGAGCCTGCCTGCTGCGTCTGGACCGCGGTAAGTTCGAACTAAGGTATGTCGACTTCAGCTACTTCAGTTATTCACGTAGCTGAAGTTGCGTACCTTAGTTCGAATTGGGGGGTTAGTGTAGACCAGGCCTAAGTTACAAATGCTCCAAGGTTCAGAGGTGCTATGACTCTGCATATTATTAAAGATAGCAGCCCTCTCCAAAATGTGGAACCAGATCCAACTTTAGATTTCAACCTATGTCCCCATTCCAACGTGTATGAGTTTCTAGTTCAAGGTCATCTCACCTATCAGTAATAAACAGTTGCAAAGAAGAAGCACATCTTGGAGATTTTTAAGTCAAAATGTGCACTGCTATATCCCCATAACTTCATACAATACCAAGAACAGTGTTCAGAGTTTGTCCAAGAAATACTAACTCTTTTTTTCTCTTGACAAAAGATTCCTCCTTAATTCTTCATATACATTAGAAAAAAGGTGTTTATTATTATAACATGATCATATTGTTTCACCTTAACCTCAAAAGAAGCCAAGTTTATGAAGGGAAAGAATAATTTATCAAGAACAGTTGTTCTTGAAGTAATTGTAAAAGTATCAGTTCCTAAGAACAAAATAGGTACACAGACATTAAGCAATGTGGAAGTCTTGTCATGTATGCATAACTTTCTGCCAGGTTGGAGTTGGCAGCAACAATGGCCATATTCAGTATCTAGGGGTTCCTCTTAACAATACAAACAGAACCGGTTTGAGCCCCCACCCAGTAATCTGGAAACACTTAACTCCACTCCTGGGTGCTTCTAAGAGGCAGTACCTCCACACTCACAAGCATTGAGTCTGTTAATAACAAAAGAGAACGTTTAGTGAAAGGGAACCAAGCATTAATTTGGGAAAACACCACAGTCACATGCAAAGCATATGACCATAAGCAAACCTGACCTCACAGTGCATTGGGTAGTGTCCTTTGCCTCAGTTTCCCACATCGCTCCCTCCTCTCTCTGCTGCACCCCACTCACACTTGGCTGTCCTTGATTAGTGAAGACCCAGAGTTCAGAGATGCATTCACGGGGTTCACCTTCCACCCCAGGAAGGTAGAGGCGTCAAGCAATGCCTCTACTGCTGCCTCTGCAACTGGCTCACCACTGGCTGCTGTCTCTCTGCTGCTGTTAGTGCCGCTGCTTGCTACTCCTGCGATATCACATTCTGAGGTTCCACCACTTAACCCCAGCTCCTAGTGACTTCAGCAGGTAGTGGGGAACTGCACAGCCAGTGTAGTGTTCTCTGTATTCTCTGTACTCACACAGGGTCTTAGGCTTAGCTCCTAGACCAGCTCAGCAGTGATGTCAGCTCTAGGAATCACCAACCACAAACAAGGACTCTCAATTGGGCCTAATCAGCTCTGTCATGAAGGTAGGTCAAACAGTGTCTAGGACTCTTTAGGCACAGTCCACACCACCAGGTAAGAACACCTGCCTCCACCCACTCTCATCTCCACTGGGATTTGGCATCCCTGCCCTCTGCTTAGCAAGTGAGGTTCACTTTAGGGTGACCCCCTCAGAAGCAGAGTTCTGCTCCCCTTTACTCAGACAATAAGGATAACAACATTTCATTACCCCGCATTCAAATACTAGAGTGATTTGTAACCCAAAGCAGCCAAAACTGATTGTTGTAGCAAAGCAGCTCCATCTGCTGCACACCTAGGCACAGTCGCCGTGTCTATACAAACGCAGCTTGGACATGGTGAAACATCATTTTTAGCCTATGAAGCCAATGATCACATATTCACAGCACTTATAACTGGGCTTCCTCCAGCGAAAAGAGTAGTAGTAACAATCATACGCAACCATCCTGCAATAGCAAAAGGATGATACTCCATTTTCCCTTGATCCCACACAACATGCCCTTTCTTACTTCTCCATTCCACACTGACTATCCAAATGTTTTATAATCAAAAAGAAAGAAGAAATCAATGATGGCAGCAGCAAGATCAATGCACTACACAGCACAAGTTCCTTGGGAATCATCGTGGGGTAGCAGATAAAAATATCCACTTTCTGTAAAGTGACTAAAATCTGCAATTATCCTGCACAATCATCAGGCTCAACCTTGCTCCCACTGAAAACAAAGACAAAACTACCACTTGACTTAAATGAGAGCAGGATTGAGCTCAATACACCTATCCACTAAGTAATACACACTACAATACCTGATCGGATGGGAGAACTACAGAGGAGATGGCTAATCTGAGGAGCATCCATGCATATGAAGAAATTCATTGAAAATATGTGTATGGAGACCTCCTAAATTGAGGAAGCAATCCAGCTAGGGAGGACTGCAGTAGCAGCACAAGGAGAGGAGGACAGGGCTCCTTCACAGGGAGGAAGCTGGCTGCTGGTTACTACTTTGACAGGGTAACAAGCCTTGTGGATGGAGGGAAGCAGTAGATGTGATATATCTCAAATTTAGTATGTTTTTTGAAACGGTCTCATATGACCTTCTCAGAAACAAACTGGAGAAATATAGCCTAGAGGAACCTACTATAAGATGGGTGCACAACTGGTTGGAAAAGCATACTCAGAGAGTAGTTAACCATGGTTCTCAATCAAGCTGGAAGGGCATATTGAGTGAGATCCTGCAGGGATCTGTCCTGGGTCCAGTTCTAGTCAATAAATGATTTGGATAATGGCATAGAGCAGTGTTTCCCAAACTTGGGACGCCGCTTGTTTAGGGAAAGCCCCATATGTCCCTCGGCCCACGCCGCTTCCAGCAGCTCCCATTGGCCTGGAGCAGCGAACCGCGGCCAGTGGGAGCCGCGATCGGCCGGACCTGCGGACGCGGCAGGTAAACAAACCAGCCCGGCCCGCCAGGGGCTTTCTCTACACAAGTGGCATCCCAAGTTTGGGAAACACTGGCATAGAGAGTACACTTATAAAGTTTGTGAACAATACCTAGCTGGGAGGGGGCTGCAAGTGCTTTGGAGGATTGAATTAGAATTCAAAATGATCTTGACTGGAGAAATGGTCTGAAGTAAATAGGATGAAATTCAATAAGGACAAATGCAAAGTACTACACTTAGAAAGGAATAATCCATTACACGAATACAAAATGACTGCCTAGGAAGGAGTACTGCAGAAAAGGATCTGGGGGTTATAGTGGATCACAAACTAAATATGAGTTAACAGCATAATACTGTTGCAGAAAAAGCAAATATAATTCTAGAATGCATTAGCAGGAGTGTTATAAGCAAGACACGGGAAATAATTCTTCCACTCTACTCAGCACCGATAACGCTTCAACTGGAGTATTGTATCCAGCTCTGGGCACCATACTTCGAGAAAGATGTCAACAAATTGGAGAAAGTCCAGAGGACAGCAACAAAAATGATTAAAGGTCTAGAAAACATGACCTATGAGGAAAGATTGACAACACTGGGTTTGTTTAGTCTGGAAAAGAGAAGACTGAGGGGGGACATGATAACAATCTTCAAGTATGTAAAAGGTTGTTAGAAAGAGGAGGGTGATAAATTGTTCTCCTTAACCACTGAGGACAGGACAAGAAGTAATGGGCTTAAATTGTAGCAGGAGAGATTTAGGTTAGCCATTAGGAAAAACTTCCTAACTGTAAGGGCAGTTAAGCTCTGGAACAAATTCCCTAGGGAGGTTGTGGAATCTCTGTCATTAGAGGTTTTTAAGAACAGGTTAGACAAACACCTGTCAGGAATGGTCTAGATAATA
Source organism: Emys orbicularis (assembly GCF_028017835.1). Classification (NCBI taxonomy): domain Eukaryota; kingdom Metazoa; phylum Chordata; order Testudines; family Emydidae; genus Emys; species Emys orbicularis. Next base: position 90,325,955 of record NC_088691.1, read on the forward strand.
CTTAGTCCTACCTCAGTCAGGGGACTGGACTAGATGACTTATCAAGGTCTCTTCCAGGTCTACATTTCTATGATTCTACTTCAGAAGGGTGTCCAATTAGCTAGGTGACAAGAAAAGTCTACATTCAAACGGTTGTCGTTAGATATAACCAAATTGCACTTTTCTCCCCATTCTCCCTGCTCTGTGTCACTGTCCTCCCTTTGTCACTCTCTACAATGTCTGTCTCCCTCTTACACTAGCAACATGCTTTCTATGGCTCCCAACATAAAGATGTCAGAAGCCAAGATACACCTGCTGTCTTGACCCTGACAAGGCTGTGATGTCACTACTGAAAGACTATTTTTTTCTGTGTTTGAAGTCAATGAGAGTGATACCAGTGTCTTCCACAGAAGTGAGTTGGGCCCACTAATTAAAGTATGGAGGGCCTAGTGTTAGTCTTCCAGCAATGAGCTTAATTTGACCATTTAACATGCCAGTAACCGATCTGGATACACATTTACACCAGAGCAAACACAGGTTTATCCAGAATGAAAAAATAAGTTAGACTGATGCACACTCTCTGCAAGCCTGTTTTCTTTTGTTTGCATTTGGTATTAACTAAGCTTTAGAAAAAACCCTCTCAAAACTCAAAACAAAAATGGCAATTTTTCCTATTGGAGTGAGTAATACAGATGCGCTATTAGTCTAGATTTTGAGTATCCTGGATTTGTTTGGTTTATTTTATAAACTGTAAAGTTACCAATTGCCAGGTTTTTTCCCCTCAATGTGTAATAAATACCCTTATTTTACTGGCTGGAAGAGATACGGTATTCTGTTGTTCACCTGCTTCTAGCCTCCTCTATGATTGCAAAGCATGTGTAGGTGGATGATCAATTTCCAATTTATTGCTAATTTTACGTGGGTTTCACTGAATACCTTTGAACTGTTTAGATTTGATTGGGAAAACTAAAGAACACTTTTTTTTTCAAGCTTTCCCAAATAAATACTCCTGTTCAAGTGTGTTGAAGGAGAGTCCTAGCTTCAGAATGATTCACCTTTGGAGCTTCCAATTTCTTCTTCTTCTTAGTTGTTCTGACAAAAAGGTTTTAAAATTTAAAATAACCGGAGGCAGTAAAAACTAGAGTATACATGCCTATATTTAAAGGTAAAACCAAAACGCCACATCCTTAACTGGTGTCAATCAGCAACAGTGTGTCCTTCACTAAAATCAGAAGCAGCCTCTTGAGTTCATGGAGCTGTGCTGCTTTACATCACTTGAGGATCTGGTCCAAAATGTATTTGTTTTGACTTGTGTTCAACTCACATTTAAGATGGTGTGACAGCCATTTTTTTTAAACTCCCATTATCAATACATGCTTCATTGTAGTGTGGCTATTAGACAGCTTTTATGACTTCCTGGTGCCTTGTGCAAAGAATAAAGATTTCTCACCAGTAACTACATTGCATCAGGGGCTGTTAATTTTATAGAGTTCTGCCAAGTCTATAATTTCTCTTGACACTTTTCTGTCATATTGTCACAGGTCTCACACGTGTTTAAACAACTGGATGGAAAGTTTGCAAAGAACTCACTGAATATTTATTGACGGTTAAAAGCAAACCAAACATTTATGATCCACCATGTGTTTTGAGGGTTATACTCCAAAGTACAATTTCATTTATTTGATCTCTGGGTAAGTAAAACTCCCAGTTCATCAAAGGTCCATCATATTCCTGAGAGCAATGCAAACGAAGCATTTCTCCCCCACTTATCAAAAAGTCTGTCATCCCAATGAAAAACAAAAATGGAAAATGGGGATTGTCCTGTATTTTTACTTCACCTCTTTCAAACTATGAATAAAAAAGTTCATGCAAGAATGACTTTTATGTCACATCAGACCAATGCTGAGAAAAACACCAGATTTTTTTAAGTCTAGAATTTTTATCTGAGCTATAAAAACACAGAATGTGTAGTGTTGGATCAGTTGATTGGCCCAGTTAGTCTGAATACTGCCTCCAGGTAATCACACATAATGCTTTGGATCTAAGCAGAATAAAAAACATAACACACCTAGACAATTGTGCAATGTTGTACTTCGCAAAGGAGAGGTGCCGGGAGCGGGGACGGATTCCCTTCCGATTGCTCAAAGGGATCAGATTCAGAGGAGAAAGTTATTAAGGGCCAGCTTGTGACTGGTCATTAAAAGTACGTCTACACTGCAACTAGACACCGATGGCTGGCCCATTCCAGCTGACTTGGGTTCACGACTTGAACTAAGGGGCTGTTAACTGTGGTGTAGACATTCAGGCGGGGCTCCAGCCAAGCCTGAACATCTACCCTAAGAGGGCACACAATGGGTGGGGAGGGCACATGGAGCCATGAACAGAGCCCCTCATACTTCCCAGAGTGCAAGGGCTAACTATCCCAAAAGGAGAAGAAAGGAGCTAGAGCCATGGCGCTGCCACCCATAAAACCAAGCAGTGCTGATCAGTCATAGGGAGGAGCACACACTGCCCTCCTTCAGGCTGTGGAGCTATGTTGCATCCTGTAAGGCCTCCATGAGGCGCGATGCCACCTCTAATGTGGGGCTGTGCTTATGAGGCTCAGGACCCAATCCTACTCCCATCGAAATTAATGGTAAAGAGCCCATTGACTTCAATGGAAGTAGAATCAAGACCTTAGGCTTCCAACTCTGAAAACCATCATGTCTTGCAGCTGTAATTTACCAAATAATGATGCCTCTAAGGCCATTCTAAATCAGTGATTCTGGTGGCTAAAAGAAACTTCCAAATTTTTTAAAACGAGTGCCATAATTTCATCTGCAGACCTCTCTCCTAGTCCCATGTTATATTTCAGAGCTTCATGAAAACAAACCGTAATTGCCACATAAAAGTTCAGATAAGTGACTGCCTCCTCTTCCTACCACAGAAGAGAGACAGGATTTGATGTTTACATGTGAAGAATGGTGGTGATTCCCTGCATGTTTTTATATGTGCATGTATACTTTTATTTTCTTCCATAAAATGTCAAAAGACTCAATCTAGCAGTTCTTATGCATGCAAAATAACCATTGACTTCAACATCATATCCTCTTACTCTACAAATGCATCTGAGTTTGTAAACTTTAATGACAGTTTAACAAAACAAAAGAATTCAAAGTTTCTTACCTCCCAACCATAACTGGGATCTTTCAGATTTGACTGCTGCTCTCCCACATATGGCCCAAATTTTTCACCTACTTCAATCTTCCTTTTGGTCCATATTCCTAATCCTGCTCCCGGAACATTTGACTCTCGGAGCTCAAACTCTGAAGGAATGGGAATGTTATCGGGAATGTATATGGGAGCCTTGTAAGGAGACCCCTCCTTTGGTGTGAATGCTTCGCTGGATGTTGCTGGAGAAGATGGCTCTTGGACACTGAGAGACAGTTTACTAGCCTCTCCGTCAGCCTCTGACATTTCCTCCAAAGGAACTTCAGGGAAGCTTTCATATAAACATTCATCACCTGCAAATGAATCCAAATGTTAGGGACTGTACTAGCCAAATGTGCTGAAGGGTTTTGTACTTTAAACCCTTTTAACTTGTACATTAAGCAGAAAAGGCAGTTTGCTGGTTCTACGGCACCTTCATCAATCGCTAATACTGCAGTAGAGCTTCATCCTGAGAGGTGCTGAGCAACCTCTCTGTTGTGGAACTGTGAATGTTCAGCACCTCTCAGAACCAGACCAGAGGGCTCTTACCATCCAAAGTAGTTTGCACACTTGTACACAAGCACTGTCAGCAGTGACTGAATTACATACACATGTATATAATAAGCAAACCCAGTTGCCCAATATGGTCTGCATATAGCACTTTAAACAATTTCCTCTTTGAAATTACTATTGAAAACCTGCGATTACAAATCACAAACGAAATCCCAGCCAAACGAAAATTGGGAAGGCTTTACTGGACTTTCTTTCACTAAGGGGACAATGGCTCAGATTCAATCTAAATTATGGGGGGGGAAATGTGGTGGCCTCAGATTAGTCTTTAGAAGGGAAGCAGCCCACCACGCAACTGCTGGCCAGATCCTCAGCTGATGTAAATCAATCTAGCACCAATGACTTCAATGGAATTACAGCAAATTACACCTACCGAGGATCTAACCCAAAAAGTCACCACACAGGGGGCATGATTCGGCACAGCTCACATCATAATATTCAAGTAGTCCCTCCCCATGTCCAAAAAGTCAATTTTTCTTCCAAGAAAACTATTTAGGTCCTAGTTCAACAAGGTACTTAAGCACAGGACTAACTTTAAGCATGTGTTTTAGCACTGTCACACATTGAATGTTTTTCCACTGATAAAATGTCATCTATCATGCCTTTATTACATATTACCTAACAATTTTATGTCTACATTTTCAAGATTCTGCCACTTATGACAACAAACATTGGGGCATAACAAATCATTTGAATACATCACCCCTGGCATGTACCAGATACTTCATCTGCAGGCAATATATTCACAGCCCTGAATTGTTTTTCTTCCTCTAATACGGAGCTAACTATGGCCACACAGACATCATAAGGAAGTTCTGCTACCCATTTCCCTACGCTTTGATCTGGCAAATTTCATCTGCGCTCTAAATAATTGGACCCCCAATATCAACTAGTTTGTTTATCACTTTTCTAAGGACCGTCCTTCAGAGGAGTGTAAAATCCACGGATTAATTCAATCACCGGGATGATAGACAAATGCATAGAAGGATTTTTCATCATTGTTTCTGTTTCAAAAATCCTTTCTCTGAGAGCTCAGGTTGAGTGGAGTTCAGCGGGGATGGCCTGATCCTGAAGGCTGCTCAGGACTGATGAAAGAATTGCAGAGAGGCAAAGTACTAGCATTCAACACTAGCCGTTTGCTTAGCATCTGCACAGAGACTGCTGAGGGCTTTATACTACTCCCACTGACGTTCATGGCAAAACTCCCATGAACTCTAAAGGGAACAGATCAGGCCTATGACCATGCTACGCTGAGTAGAAAGGAAGAGAGGCCATGAGAGGGACAGGAATCAAGGTGTGGTCAGAGTGCAATGGTTAACTTCAGTCCTCTGCATTGAAATGACCTGCCTAGCAGTCACATTTTTATGATATTTCTGTTGCACCTTCAAGTGCCACTTTGCCTAAGCATGCAGAAGAGCTGAGTTTAGGAGAAAGCACGAGCAGTGGTGGCTATGAACCACAGTCACAGAAACGTCGCCAAATTTCCCATGAAGCTGTGTCACTCAGAGTGCTGCTCAGTGCTCCATGGCATCTGCTGGGACCGCTGGGCCCACTGCTATGTAGCACCCTCCCCCCTCCAATTACTTAGTATTATCTATTTAGACTGCAGCAATGCCCAAAACATTCCAGGTGTTGCAAACACAGAGAAAGGCCCAATCCCTGCCCCAAAGAGCACAAAGACAGATGAGGAGTGGGGAAAAGGAAATCACATATAAGGAGAGTGATCAGGGTGACACTAGCACATGGCTTATGAGCAATGGCAAGGATTCTCAAAGAGGCCTGAGGGAGTTAGGCAACCAAATCCCCTGAATTTCCCTAAGATAAGGATGCCTAACTCCCCTGGGCTCCTCTGTCAGTTTGTTGCTCCCCACTTCACAGTTAAATACTACATTCCTACCCCTCATGCTCCCCCCTTAAACCTACCCACTTTGCTTTCCTCCACACCAGTTCCCACCCTCAATTTGAGTATCCCAAAACTCCTTCCTTCCACAGCACAAAGGAGCAGTTCACGCAATTCACTCTGCATAAATGAACTCAACACCCTTCATTCCATCCTTCCCAACTTTTGGCCCTGTTACAAAGCACCCTGTCTAGTCAGCGGCTCAGCACTGCTCTCACACAGGTCCCAACCACACTCCTGAACGACTGAGCCTTTAAACCCTAGCAAGTATTGCACTGCAGATGTGCCATACTCAACTTCTCTCCTCCAGAGCGTGTTTGCTGCTCTCCAGTTAAATTTCCCTTTCAGTCTCAAAAGGCTAAAACCAGTCATACCTCTGGTCAAACTGATCCACAGCCTTAAACGTATGGAGCCAGATCCTTAGCTGCTGTCCATTGGCCAATGGAGAGATGCCAATGGGACAATTCCATTTTTACTCTTCTCTGGTCACACCTGTGACCCCCTTCCATGACCAGCAATTGCACTCAATGCATAATTTAAAACAAGTTGATTTTACATTTTAAATCCTGTGGTGACGAATTGCACACATGTGGCCTTCTGCCTAAAAGCAGTGTCTGAACTGAATGCCAGGGCATCATTCTGCGAACAAGGGCAATACAATCTAAGAAAAATATTTAAAAAAAAAAAACATTAAAAAGCCAAAAAGCTAAATTATACCTTCCAGATATTTGAAAACCATTTTTTTTTAAATCACTTAGATCAGAGCTCCATTTACACCAGCTGAGGGCCTGGCCCAGAGTGTCAGAAAATGAGGGGCCTCATTCTGCTCCAACTTAAGCCAATGTAAATCGGAAGTAACTCCACAGAAGTCATTGGAGTTACACTGATATAAAACTGCTGTGAGATCAGAATTAGGCCCCAGGGCCTGTGCTTCTAAGAACAACTGTCTATACAAATAGCCAACCACTCACACATACAGTGCTGCAATTTGGAATTTCAAGCAGGCCTCCTTAAGATCAAATAATTCTAAATGGGATGAAATCACTGAGGCCTCTGATAGGGGAATAGAAAAGATTAGGTAATACAGAAGACATTTCCCGCCATCAAATTCCTTGCTAATGTTTTGCAGTAAAAACATGAAAAAAGCTTCAAAGGAAACCCTGTAGGAAAGGTTAATTGCTACTGAAAGACATGGGTGGACACCAGTGTTTGCACTTTCTGCACTAACTTGCATGCCATCAGGAAACAGTACACGTGGCTGCGTGCTGGGGATGTGCCTGATGAAGCCAGGAGACATCCATGTGCCAAAGCTGACACCACAGCCCTAACCTCTGGGATCTGGGGTTACTTTAAACAGCACGCTGGGCTTCTGTGTGGAACAGGGAGGAGGGGCAGGACTTCCTTCCACTTGGACATATGTTTAGCAGTTCAGCACGCTCTTCCCTTCCAAGGCAATTAAATAATGGGATCTAGCATGTGTAAGAGCCAGGGAAGCTGATGCAGCTACAGCTACCTTACCTTCAGCTGCAGCTGCTGGTGAGTCGAATGCTTGGGGCGCACAAGGCAGAGGCAGGAGTGCGGTCAGAAATGCAGTGCAAGGAGGATTTTGAATGGAGCTGTGCCCAGGATGTAGTGATTAAAAAAAAAAGAAGTGGGTCAACCATCCTAAACTAAACTCCATATTCTCCAAATGAGAAATGGGTAAACTCCATTGACCCTCGAACTACACTATTGGCTGTGCCTTTCTATGGCTTGAACATCACTTGATCACATGCAGGTGACAAACAGGCATACTGGTGCATTACATGAATTAATACTAGGCATGGGCCACACCAAAGCTCAGGGTACAAAAACAGTGAAGGGATCAAAATCTGGATCCTGATCTTGATGTTTGAACTCATTTCTAATTAATAAAGTCAAGCAAATATCACTGTTTTTCTTTCTCCTTTTCTCAGGCTATGTGACCTTTCTCACTTCAGCCAGTTTCTGCTGTGGGATGCATACACACAAAGCTCCCACTGACCTACACATTTACTAGCACACAACTCATAATCTGATCTTGGAGGCACGCATGTAGCCACTAATAGCAATCAGAAATCAGACTGTTGGTTATTATGGGTGAAGGACATTTACCTAAGCTGGTAGTGAAAGCATCTGGATAACCCACTTCAGAGGCATTTCTAATTCCATAATCTTCCTGGAGCAAGAAGAAATAAGGAATGAGATAAGACTGTAAGTGCCCAGTTCCAATGAAATAGATACAGTCTGGTTCAAACTTGGCTTATTCTATCTGTAGCAACTTCAGAATTTTGGAGCTCTGCTTGTATATTTGAACATGTGTGATGAGAGCCTTTAATACACTGTCACTTTATTAAGGTCTTCTTGGAGACAACTAAGGATCAGAGTTAGTCATCTCCTTGAGGAAAGCCAGGATGGGCCATGGAAGACTATTTTCAAATGGCACTACAAGGATATAGACTGGGCACTCTTAAGCGACCAGAGTCCTTCCACATTTGTTTGACCCAACATTTCTGTGCAGCTCAGGCAATACTACAGTAATTATTTGTAAGTGTATCTGAAACAAGGCAGGCATTTCCTATTGCATACAAATGGGACACCTTTATCTAAATTACTGTTTAAACAGGTATTTAAGAAAGGACTGTCACAGGCAGGAACTGATTGATTACAAAACACATTAGTTTAGGTCTAGAGTGGAGGTGGTCAGGAAAAGCTGGCAATCTGAGAGTTTCAGGAGCTATGTTAGGCCACATATGAGCCAAGTGGGAGGCATCAGATAGCCTCTGTGCTCAATAAGGCATAGTTTAGCGGTAGTCTCCTCCATGTCTTTTAATGGAAAGTCAGATAAAGATCCTTGCCTTTAGGAATAGTCCTCTGGATATGAGGGTCTGGGCTGATATCTTCAGACATAAAAGAGCCACTGGCCAAGAACTACATTATTCCATATGAAAATATTATCAGCACACATACTGAAAGTGGTTTGTGCCACTCCTTATCCACAGAACTGTTCAGCAGAACTGGATATAATCCTTCTTATTTATTATTAACTGTATTGTGGCCTCAAGCTTTTAACCAGGAATCAGGACCCCATTGTGCTAGGCACTGTACATACACAACAAACAGATAGTCCCTGCCCCGAAGCCTTTACAGTCTGAGTAGAATATAGACATGCAGTGTTGTAGCTGTGTTGGCCCCAGGACACTAGAGAGACAAGGTGGGTGAGGTAATATCTTTTATTGGACCAACTTCTGTTGATGACCTGAAGAAGAGCTCTGTGTAAGCCCGAAAGCTTGCCTCTCCCACCAACAGAAGCCGGTTCAATAAAAGATATTACCTCACCCACTTTGTCTCTCTAGAATGCAGGTAATAATTCACAGTTAGTTGTAGTTCACAAAAATGGGATATTACCACTGATTAGATTATTGACTGTTAATTGTGAATAAAGCTGCAGTTCCAATTTTGCATTCTAAGACATAGTTAGTAGTTATCACTGTAGGGTTTTTTTGTTTATTTTAAGCAGGGTCACATCTTAGTACTAACATGCCATTATTAATGGAACAGTATTTTAGGTTCCTTTGTCTAGCCAGCTTAATTTACTTATGCACATAAACTGGTAGTCACTGATTGTTTATTATATATAAACATAAGTTGGTGGCCCTCTGCAGAGGTGCTGGGCCTGATTCTGATTTCACATACACTGCTGTAAGTCAACAGTAAGTGCACTGCCTTCCATGGAGGTATACCATTGTAAATCTGGTGTAACTGAGTACAATCCGGCTCATACTTCTGTTTTGTCTTTAAAATGACACCATGAACTTTACAATAACAGAAATATTTCTCTTCTAGTGTTACAAATAACATCTAAGGCTGTTCTGTTTGAAAATACATTTCTCTATTTTTTTCAGTTTGTTTCTTTTGTACATCTGACAACACTTTCTGTATAGGCAATCTCACTGTTTCACTAAAGTTTCCCCTGATGTTTGCATAGGTCTGTCACCCAGCAACAAGAGAAAAGAAAACATTTTAAAAATAGGAAGTGCAGTTGTAAAGCCACAAACACTGTCAGCAGGAATAAGGGGCACATGTTGTATTTGAAGCTACTTTTAAATCATTGTTGAATCTGAATTGGTGAAAGAAAAAACTATTTTTCCATAGTCTTCAAATATATTGCTGTTATATATATATATTTGTATTATTTGACCCTAACACAAATTTACAAAGCAAATGAAGTTTTGAATACTTTATAAGGGCCTGGTTCTGCATTCCTTACCAATATTGAGTGGTATTTATGTGAATAGTACTATGAAATTCTATTAAACTATTTGCATGCATAAGTGCTACTCAGCATGAATAAGGGGTGCAGAATTGGAGCCTAGTCTTTTGTTAGATAGAGTTTGTTATATATTGTCACATGTTAGCCCACAGGGCCAGATTCTGATCTCAATTACACTGGTGTAAATCCAGAATAATTACTTTAGATTTACCATCAATTTATAAATTAGGCCAGTGTCTGGCCTGTTGTCAAATGAGGTCCAGAGAATTTTTTCAGATTGGCATTAATGTAACAAAGAAAGCAAAATTTGGTCCACAGATTTTAGCATTCCTGTTATACAAGTTATCTATGTATTATGAAGCAAGATTATAAACTGCTTTTTCACAACTGATTTGATGCAGCCACACTTTCACCCTTGTTGCTACAAAACAGAAAGCCATTCTGGCACTAATAACCTCCAACATAAAGAAAATAATTATGCATGTCCCTCAGAAGAGGGAGTTCTAGCTATAGATTGCAGATGCAAAGGAATGTGAAAACAGCAATATAAAAGCAGGCAAAGTTAACCATGAGTTTGGTATGATTTCATACTTGAAGAGTACAGAAAACAACTACTTTTTCATGTCCTCCACTATGGCTTTTATTATACATATTTAAATGTGGTTTGTTCTTACAAGAATATATAGGGGAGGAGAAATAGTGACTTCTGATTCTTCAAGGGTCAGTGTGGGGAAGGTTTCGGTATTTGAATATCTTCAGACTACGTCTCATTCAAAAATAATTTTAATTAAAACATAATATGAATAATTCAAAAGGATCCAGTTTTCAGGGTTCCTTAGCATATGAAAAAAAAATTCACATTGAGTTTCCTTACATTTACCATATTTTACCTGAGGAAAACATGAAAATTAGTATGTTAGAGAGACATATGAGTTATTCAAGGAAGAATTAGTATAAAACTTTGAGTACTTTGGAGAAAAACGTTTATAGAAAAACAAGAAACTCTGTTATACATACTCAAGAGCAGTTGTAGTTTGAGAGAACACAATTTCAACATCGTTAAGTGGTGGTACTAGACTAGTAGCTAATGCAATGTCATAATATGTTAACTGCATCGGGAACTATATGTTGTTTCTGGAAATTGTCAATATCAGCTTGTACAATAACTAGTAGCATTTGGTGCTCTGTGTAGTGTCGCTCATGTCTAATTGAGTAACACAGTCTAAGGCATTTGATGTGCACCAGATACCGTCTCTTAATTAGGATCCAGTACTGAAAGACTATGGGTCAAATTCTACTTTCATTTATATGGGTACCGCTCTCCTTGATGTCAGCGGAAGTTGCACCTGTATAACTGAGAAGCAAAACTTGGCCCTATGTGTTTCTGCACATTTTCCATATAAATTACTATATTACATGCAGCAACAAAGAATTATAAATATTTGCTGGCAAAAACTGAATTTATTTACAAATTGAATCTAATTTTATTTATAGTTCCAGTACAACCATCTTTGGTAGAAATATTTATGTTATCTGTACTTCTGCTCTGCTAGCATCTACAGCAATCATAAACACTGTTGAAAAATTATTCACAGTTAGCAGGGTTTAAACTACCCATTATATCACCAGCTACTGCCTGTAAACTTTGGTGCTGGTTGATAAAGTTTCCTCAGTGGAATAAATATATATTTGACTTTCAAAATCTTTGCTGAGATACATACAAGGGAGGGAGGCAAGTAAGGGAACAGGGAAATGCCACCTGCCAGATTGATATATTATGGGGTAGATCCTCAGCTAGTGTAAATCAATCAGAATACAACGTTTCACACCAGATGGGGATCTAGCCCATATGTATGGAACCTTTCTCTTAAATGAATGATCACTCCATTTATTGAGCTTAGTGAAATATTAAAATTGAATGAAGCTGCTATAGTTAATATATACTCATTAGCCTCAATGACTATACTCATTATATGTATCAGGTTCAGAGAAAAAAGTCTGCTGTGAAATTTTAAGCATTAGGTACAGGCCTCAGTTGGAGGCAGGATAATGGACTTGATAGACCACTATTTTGATCCATAATGTTTTGATCACTGTTTGATTGTCGTAGTGGTAAACACATACATTTCTTAAGCTGCTATACTGCTGAAAATTAACATGTTCAGTTGAAAACTAAGGAAAGGACCCTTTAATTTGAATTGATGAAATACAACATCAGTATGTGCCTTTAATTTCTCAATTTAGTAAACTGGGGATAAAATTTAAGTAAATCTCTTATCTGTAATGAGATATAAACAATAATGCACTAGAACAGAAAACTAATGCTGCAAAACAATATTTTTAACTCAAAACAATTACTTAAATCTACAGTATATACGCCACATGAATGAAACTTTATCTCAATGTAATAAATCAGGGTAACTGAACTTTTTTTTTTTTACACTCATTAGTACATCTCTTCTGTTTTAAACTGAGATGTGTCTCAAAGTAGCCTTGGAAATCACATGCCTCTTTCTAACGGAAAACAGTAATAAAAGATGACTATTCTACCAAATTATAATGAAGACAGATAACAGAGTGAATTATAAAACAAAGGTTATAGATAGAGACTGAGCCTTGTAGAGGTAATGACTTTTAATTGGATTGAGTTTATCATATTTTCAGAGGTACAGCAGAACCAGAAGAAAGGATTAGAATTATTTCCACGTTTCATTATTTGGCATAATGAGAAAACAGAGGGAGGTCCACAACCCTGATGCGTATGGTAAGCCACAGGAGATGTTTAACATGTCAGTATCTGGTAGTGTACGGTTCTAAGACACAAATGCATTTGCTCCATTATAATGCAGCAAAGTGTAATCACTTGAAAAAAAATGCCAGGTCATGAAGTTTTGTTTGGCAAGGGCACTAAGAATAAAAAAGGAGTTTAACCCCTTGCTGCCAACAGTCACCACAGTCCTTGCCCATGAGTACTAATGCATTTGCTGTTAGGAGTTGAGCAAGTCTCACTCTAAGCTCCAAGGAGTTAATGGAAATGATTGGTCAAGGGTCAGCAATCTGAGTAAGTTAATGTTCTAGTTACCAAAAAAAAAGTGTTTCCACTTGTCCACATAGGTGAAATTCTCTTCTCACTTACACCAGAGTGCAATCCCATTGATTTCATTGAAGGGGCACCACAGAAACTTCAGAGGGAATTTGGCCCATACTGCCTGACTCACAAAAGGCCATGCAAGCCATATGTTTAAACCCCATTGGAGTCAAGGTGCAAAATGTTACAAGTACTAAAGTCATGTAGAGCTCGTTGTCTTCTAATGAAGGGATTGATTCTGTATAGTTCAGGTGAAGAGTTTTGTACAGATAAGCACATGGTAAAAAAAGGGATGAGAGCAAGGGAACAGAGGCCCTAATTAATGAGGTAGAAAGTCCCAGGAAAAAGGGGACAAAGGGATGGAAGAAAGCATGCAAACAGAAGTTGGGGAAAGATACAAAAGGATTATTAAGAAGAGCAGTCCAGGTAGAGCACAGGCAGGAGGAAATGAGAGGAAATGAGATCTGAGATAAGGATTACCAGATAAGAACCCCAGGCACATGGCAGATTTGTTGACAGCAGGGGGGCTTTGAGGGTGTGTGAAATGTTGTGTATGGGTTGGAATTTACAGAGTTATGAGACATTCTAATTCTTTATTAATATTTAAAAAACAAACTTCTCATGGAAATATAGAAAGACTGACAAAGTAAAAATGCATATTCACCCACTATTCTATCCTAATTCTATATAGGTTCTTATGCTGAATGCTTCACCATAGTATCTGAGCTCCTTCCGGTAGCGGACTATTGTGGACTCATTGCCATGATTATAAAATTGTTTGTAGGGGCCGGGTGGCGGGGGGATTATTTTTTATTTTTTTAAATGCTTAAGATCAGTAATTACCTACTTTTATTATTGTTGTTGTATCCTGAGGGTTGGACCCAGGCAAAATAAGCCACAAGATAAGTACCAGTCAGAGTGGTATGCACCCACCTTTTATTTGCCTATAGGGAGGTTCTGCAGGTGTCTGGTAGATGCTGCAGGAATTCACTTTCAGAGCTCTCCTAGACATGTAGCATCCATAGTCTCCTAGACCTACAGCAGTGTGAGTGTAAAGATGTGCTTGCCATCCCACATATATATGTTTGTGCAGTATACCCAGGCATAAAGTGTTAATAGTTCACGGTGTTTACTCGGGATAAATTAGCTACAACACAATGGCAACCAACGCTGTTGTACAACCAAATAGACAGCTCTTTAATTATGTTATTACACTGAGAGAGTCTTAATTATATTTGGGTGTCACTGTGATACAATGTAGTTAAGTCCTTGAAACCCTAATAGAAACAGTGGTAACCAATACACTAATCAGAAAAAGTACCAAATAATTCATCATATAATGCTGTCCACTGGAAAAGCACCAGGGCCTGGCAAGAATCCTTTCCAGCATTCATTTGTAGGGGAAATTCAAACTCACAATTTTCCCTGCAAGTTCTAGCTACTTCTCAGCAGACAGCACTATAGCCGTATCTCTGCAAGGTCATAACAATAATAAACAGAACATACTTAGCTGATTGGAAAAGTCATGAATCTTAAGAAGAGCCTATCCTTCATACTATCGATGGGCTATATTCTGTCTTCCTGCAGTACATTAAGTATATTTATATCTGGTTTTGTATGGCTCAAAGGTGATTATATTTTCAAAACCAAAAGCAGGGACACTTGCCACACCATTTTTTTGGGTTGTGAAATACACATTAAAAAAGTACACTTTTTTTTTAATGCACACTAGTTGCAAACAGTTTTTTTAATGCACACTAGTTGCAAACAGTTTTTTTAATGCACACTAGTTGCAAACTAATACAAACAGTTTACAAAATCCAGCTCTAACTCACTGAGCTACTTAACTGTCCTTATCTCTTCCCTGCAAATCTTAATCAACAGGGTATTCTTGTTGGTTGCCTCTGGACTTTTCTCTTATTACACTTTGCTCACTAGGTTTCTAAATTCACTACATTTTCTTCCCTGGAATATAACGCTATTGTATGTGCAGTACATGCCAGTATTTCTTATTAGGTCCAATTCCACTTGTTGTTGGGATTTTTTTGTTTGTTTGTTTGTTTTTATTTTTGTGGGGTTTTGTTTTCTTTTTTCAATTTTCCCTGAAAATCTTTAGGTTCCTCCTCTATTTCTTGCCCATTTTCTCCTTTCTCACCTTCCCCCATTTTTTTCATATTTCCATTTTGTCACTGAAAGGGTGGTAAAAAAAAGAAAAAATATAGAAAAAGTGGCAAAATATCCTAATTTCCCCCCCCCCTCCCTCCCGCATATTAAGGTTTTTGGCTTTTCACTAAAGATACTGGACAATTTCAGAAGAAATGAATTTTTTTGCAGAAATTAAGTAAATCCAGGACAGTCTCTCCTCTTTATCATACAGTTGTTGTTATGTAATTTAGGAAATTCTTTGCTGTATGTTTAGTTGGGGGGGGGAGGTTACCCAATAATTACATGAATATTTAACACACACACCCCTGCCCCCCAGGTCTGGCTATCATGTGGTTTTTAGGACTTCAAGAGTTTGTTCAAGAGTTTTCCATTCTTGCTCACCTCACCTCCTGCTGGGCTGTAACGGGTGCTCATGGGTGTCTGTTCTTTGTTTTACAATTCTTTATGTACTTGGCCAAAAAAAATTATTCATCACCACACTCTTCACTGTATGCTCACTATATGCTTCACTTGTTAGCATCACTTTATCTATTTCAGACATATAGTGTCACCCCTCCCTCTACTTCACCTTTTTCTCTGTCTCCCATAGTGAACTAATTACATTCCAGGGCTGAAAATCCGTCCACTAAATTAAGTTACAATTATGCCCACTGAATCTTAATCTCTATCATGTATCACTTCTAGCTCTTCTCACTTACAGAGCTGAGGAAAAAAATGTACAAATAGGGGTTTTTTTGGCCAAAAAATGCAGGTCAACTAAAACTATTTCATTTTTTTTTACTTCCAGAAATATCAAAACATTGTTTCAGAATTTCTAGAATGAAACGTTTCAACTTTTTGTTTCAGAAAGGTGTTTCATTTTGAAATTTCCTTAAATTTTATTTTAAAAAAACCACTTCACTACATTTTAAAAGCCTGAAAATGAAATGAAAGGCTAAACAAAATGTTTTGTCCAACTGAAAGCAAACAATTTTTGAATTTTTTATTCTGCTGTGAAATTTAAAAAAAATTTGTTTCCATTCAATCCAAAACATTTTTTTTAATTTTTCAGTTCAGCCACTGAACTGCATAATCTGTTATTCACCCACTCTGTTCATTTGTGTCTCGTGTTCCTTGTATTTGGATACAAACACTTTGCATTTGGATGCTCATACACCAATGCTTTTCTCAGTCTTCATCAGGGCAACTTTGTCTTCTACCTTACTTTGCATGTTGGAAATGCACTAAATTCCTGATTACTTGAGCTAAACAAATGGTTCCCTCTTCTTTCATCAAAGTATTAGAAGCCCCAGCATAAGCCACTGGCTTCTTTATCACAGATTCTTCAAATGTTGCAGACTACAGGAAAGGTTCTGATTGCAGTACATGGCAAAGAATAAAACTCAGCAAAAACAGCTGGGGAGAAAAGCAAGTTGAGAAGGTATTTCCATACACACAGGAAATAAAGGGATGAAAACCTTCCTCAGCTCTTTCTTGGCTGGTCTGAAAGGCAGTGTGCTCTGGTGGACCTAACATACATGGTAGTCACAAGCACCTGCATTCTAAGTGAAGCTGTGCCACTAGTTCACACTCACGAACTAGATCAAGTCACAACCTGTCAGGTTTCCAATTTTGAACAGGGGCATACTACTACTTAGGGTACATCTACAATTTGAGCTGGAGATGTAGATTCCAGCTCAAGGAGACATGCCTGCACTAGCTCTGATCGAGCAGCATGACCAGTGTTTTCCTCATAGGGGTATTGTGATGATTAGTTAACAAATCTCTGGTGCTCTGAAGGTGTAAACAGTATGGTATGAAAGTGTTAAGTATTACTCTGCTAGCTATGGTCCAAATCACGTAAGAGTGACCAATGTTTGGCAATGTCCTAGAGCTTGATTCTGATCACGCTCACGCCAGTGTTAAATCAGGAACAGCCCCATTGAAATCAATAGTGTGAAACCAAAATCAGGGCCAAAATCAGTTAACAAGTTTGATCTATTTTGATTTACAAAGTGGGGTGGCAGTAGGTAGCTAGTTTATTTTATATGGCTTTCAGGACAACGTTTCAAACATTTTATGGCTGTTAATTGATATATTCACTGTAAAGAAAGTAAACTGCTAATATAATTTATTCCATTCTTTGTTTCAGGCCTTGTATCACTTTTTACCAAGCTGTTGATTTTGGAGAAGCCGAGAGATCCTCGTAAGCTGCTAGGAGGGAGTAATAAATGAGCATTTCAAAGGCTTCTGGTTCATCCCAATAACTTGGAAGCTCGTTTGATAAACAATATTTTTTCAGACTGGACAGTCTTCATAAGTTCTATTGTTATTCATGTGCAGTTTGACATATGACACCTTAAATAAATATTAAGAACTTTAGTGGACCAAATTCAGCCCTGATGTAATCAGATGCCACTCCATTATAGAATTTGGCTTGTACAGTACTTTCTGTCCCAAAGGATCCCAAAATACTCTACAACCTCAAACTGATACAGTTATTATACAGAGTAATTCTAGTCAAGATTTTATACTACTACAAACTAATCTTATTAGAAAGAGTATTTAACTATATTTATTTATATTTATATACATATATTTAAATACTGTTTATAATAAAATGAGAAAGAGAGAGAGTGTGTGTGTGTGTGTGTGTGTGTGTGTGTGTGTGTGTAAAAAAGTAAAAATATATTGTTTTGCTCATGTTAAAAAATTCTCACAACCATTTTTATTGAGAGGCTCTAATGCCTCCATTCAGTAGAAACTGGTTATAATGGTCAGTGCAGTTAGCAAAGCCTAGAGACTAAGATTAGAGAGACAAGGTGGGTGAGGTGAGGTAATGTACAGTAAGACTAAGCAACACTTTCAATTATAAGACACTTTTTCAGTTGCTTATAACTTTGCCAAACTTAACTATTCGGGCTGAAATTTTCTATTCTGGGTGTGGGGGTGTGTATGTATATATGTATAAAATGGTATAGGTATACTTGGTCCTGTCTCAGTGCAAGGACTTGATGTCTAGAGGTCCCTTCCAGCCCTACATTTCTCTGATTCTATAAAGGGCCAGTCCTACGTGCTTACTCCCAATCAGAGTTTTGCCCAAGTAAGGATTGCAGAATCGGCCCAATGTCATTGTTGGTCCAGCTACATTAGCTGTAACAGTGGCACAGTCCAAATAAATACTATTTGTTGTTTAAAGTGCAAATCCTAGCAACTTCTTTAACAGGAGCATTTGGTAGCTGACACGTCTATGGATGTTTTAAATCATAAGGGCATCTACTCTATTCTGTTTTTCATGTGTTTGTGTGAGAAGTTCTTTGTCATTTCAGACCCACCTGTCTGAGAACATAGAAATCAAAAACAGGAGTAACTCTCGAATTTCACCTCAATTTAATCCATCACAGAAAGCGCACTGTATAAAAAAAACACCAGGACATTTAAACAAAGTGACACAGATCATCAGCAGATCAACTGAAAATGACAGCTCAATCAAACAAATGTATGTTGAGAATTTCCACAGGGCAGCTCTAGCTGCAGCCAAACCAAATTTGTTTAGTATACATAAGTTAGCTGCTTAGAAACATTCAGTATGCTGCTAGCCAGACGATGACTTGCCTAGATAAACATCTATTTAACCAAATATCCCCATCCGTGAAAGTGTTAGCAGAGTTTTGATGCATTCTCCTACTTCCTTAAAAATATTATTTCACTCCAGTACCAACCCACCCATATGGCATCTATATAAAAATAACTAAACACTCCTTTTAAAAAACGTTATGAGCACCAAAAGAGAGCAAAAACTCTATAACCCTGATGGAGTGCTACTGTCAACCAATAAATTCACTAAGCCGCATTAAGGCGGATTGCAAATTACGAGCTTAGGAAGCACCAGAGAAATGTGCACATCCTATGCCATATATCAAATATAGGAGGTGTGGGATTTATCTGATTCTTCTTTAAGGCACAGTTCTCCAGCTGAGGTCAGTAACAGTCTAGAGTTCTTATAGGTGACTAAAATACATATAAAGTTAGGCCAAAATTAGACACCTAAATAAAAGTGGCCCGATATATAGAGATGCTGAGCACTCACTGAAGTCAGTGGGAGTTGGGGGAAATCAACCCAAATGATATGAGTAAAATCCTGGCTTCACTGAAATCAATGGCAAAACACCAACTGACTTCTGTGGAGCTAGGCCAGTGGTTCCCAAACTTGTTCCGCCGCTTGTGCAGGGAAAGCCCCTGGCAGGCCGGGCCGGTTTGTGTACCTGCCGCGTCCGCAGGTTCGGCCGATCGCGGCTCCCACTGGCGGCGGTTCGCTGCTCCAAGCCAATGGGAGATGCTGGAAGCGGCGCGGGCCAAGGGACGTACTGGCTGCCGCTTCCAGCAGCTCCCATTGGCCTGAAGCAGCGAACCACAGCCAATGGGAGCCACGATCAGCCGGACTTGCGGATGCGGCAGGTAAACAAACCAGCCTGGCCCGCCAGGGGCTTTCCCTGCACAAGCGGCGGAACAAGTTTGGGAACCACTGAGCTAGGCACCTAAATATGGACTTATGAGTAGACTAGTAAAGAGCAGAAAAAGTGATCAGTACAGCTAATTTATATTGCAGTGTAAGTTATAATTATGCACATTTCAAGGAAGGTTCTACTTTATTTTTTATTTTATATTTGCTCTTCAAACGTTTGTCAAACGAGAATGATAATGAAGCATCTTTTCCGATGGACATCTGTTTACTATTTAACTTCCACAAGGAGAATATTTACAAAAAAACAAATGCAGCAAATTGGAAGGCATGCGGTGCTCATTCCTCTTGTCATGTTCACATGACAATCAGAGCTCTGTGTGTTTATACTGAAGAGTGAATGGAAGTTTAGGGGTTTGCGGTGGCATATTTCTTATACAAGTGACACACCAGAGGTGGATAATGAAATAGCTGACCCCTTAACAGCCCTGTACCTAACATAAATGCTGCTTGGATAAGAGAGGTCCAAAACTATTAACTAGCTGAGGATTCATTTGTAGCAATAATTTTGACTCCAGCACTCAGTGCTGCTGCATCCCCTACTGTCTCCACCCCAGCATGAAGGGTCAGCCTGTCCCTGGCCCTAGTGCAGATGTGTGGAGTGATGCAAGGAGCTTCCATTGTTCATCCCCTTTTTGCACCACACAAAAGGGACAAGGTTATAGGGTTGCCAATTTTGATTGGACATATTCCTGGAGGTTTCATCGCATGACATAATCTTTAATTAAAGATTAATCTTCAATTCCTGGAGACGCCAGGACAATCCTGGAGGGTTGGCAACTCTAGACACAAGGATAATTTCAGACCCTGTTCTTTTGAGAGTGCAGGGACTGCTCTCTCTATGCATCCCCATGCAGTAGGCACCAAAAGGTGTAGGGAGGAGCGGAGACACAACCCTCCGGCAGCTCCCTCTAGGCTGGTGCAACTCTGCACTGCCCCCTATTGAAGTCTGTAGCTAAATGACAATCTGGCCCAAAGAGGTCGATGGGGAGCCTAATTCTGGGCTCACTTATGAATCAGGAGTGATCAGTGAAGCCAGTGGAGCTTCAGTGGAGTGAAGCTGGTGTGAGAGGAGAATCAGACCTCAAAGATGAGCAATGCAAATAAAGAAAGCTTGATTCTTTGCTGAACTAGTGTGAGAGAGAAGAGCATTAGTGATGCATAACAAAGTGTTGATATCCTGTAGTCCTATTGCCACCCGAAATATATTATTAGTGTTGCAGTTTACGGCATTGCCAACTCCCATGATTTTATCGTGAGTCCCACAATATTTGGTGCTTATATTAAGGCCCCAGGTGCTGGAGGCTTGGGAAACAGGAATCTCAGCTTTCATTTTTTTTTAAATGAATTTTCTAGCCATTACAGCTGCAGGGGGAAAGCTTGAAAATGTGAACCCTAATGGTTCCTACACCAGAAAGCAAATAAAAAGCATGCAAAATGTATTAGTTTTTAATGTCCCATGATTGTTTTAGCCAGTCTGAGTATTTTTGGGAGCCTGACTCATGATATTTTAATGTTTGCGGCTGGAGATATAATTTCATTTATAAAACAACTCCTCCCTGCCACGTCACCAAGAATGCTGTCCACTGATTTCTAACCAACAGAATGAAAAAACCCCAATGTGATCAAAGTTAAACTAAACTAAAAATCAGAGATGGTCCCGAGTGGCAAAGTTTGGATCTGGATCTAAACCTGACTTTTGCCAAAGTTCAGGATGAGGAAGGTGGTGTTTGGATCCAGGGCTCAAGTTTTGGCCTATTTCCATTAAAAACTAGAAAAACAAACCTTGGACATACGTCACTGGAGGAAAGAGAGAGGGGAGTACCGTGAAGGAAATCTATGATCAACATTAAGCAATGTGTATGAGACCCAGGCTAGCGTTCATGTGCTCTGCTGCCCATAGAGTCATGTGGTATGTTGCCACATTTGCCTGACAAAAGATTTCCAAAAAGATTTCTCTTTTTAAAGCAGGAATTTTCACATATCTGGCAACAAAAAGCTACATTTTCAGTTGCTGCTGTTTCCCAGAGCACAAAAGAGCCACCTGATGACATGACGCAGACATCACAACATTCAGAGGAGGTATTGCTTTTGATTATGCATAACTATTTTTTTCCTTTCCCCTGCCACCTCAGTTGAAAACAACAAAAAACAAAACAGGCTGAAGACACAAGCACAACAGGGAAGCTCTAAACAACAAAAAGTGATTGTGAAAGTTAAACCACAAAAAAACAAAGGAAACTGTAATTCCAAAGAAACCAACCAAAACAAAATAAAATAGGAAAGGAAACCCAAACAACTAACCCCAGAAAATCCAGAGCAAACAAATCAAGAATCTTTTACATTTTCTTTGCTTTCTCTTTCTGAGCTTCCAAGTATCTTCAAAGTGTATGTCAGACTCCTGGGAGATGTTAAACCACAAAGTCTGCAAACCAACTTGGAAGATCTGTATATCAGCCTGGGCTTCTAGTGTCTTCTTTCTAATGGAGCCTTTCCCCAACTCACACAGCCAGATGTGAGTTGTATTTACTAGCTCGCCAAACAGCACATGCTTTGATTTGGTTGGGGAGGGTGAGGTAGAGGGTTAGAGGCAGGGCTGCAGATTTGTCGGGGCATTTTTGATCCTATATCATGGAGCAGTTACAGTAAATTGAGTAAAAGTCACAGGCTCAGAAGGAAATGGTGTATAAAGGCACCTCAATTTACAGTGAGGGGCCATATGGGGGACAAGGCAGATCCTACCCTGGGGAGCAGGGCTGGAGAGCATGCCCACCCCTCACTCACTCTGCAGCAATGGTTTCTATCCCATGTGGCTGGCCCAGCTCCCCACTCTGAGCATTGCAACCTGGCGCACAGGGTCGCAGCAACACTCAGGTTTGGACCAGTTGCCCCTCTGTCATGACCCCACAGCCCTAGATATAGGATATAGTGGATCACAGCTGTTACAAAGGAACTAAGGGCCAGATTGTGAACCCGTTATTCACACAGGTGAGCAGTTAGTCACACATGCAGTCCCACTCTAGTCAATGAGGCCTCTCGTGAGTAAGGCGATTTGGTCCTTAATAAGTTAAATGCACCAGTGTAATGAACAAAACACACCATGACCAATGGCAATCTGATTCCCCAATTATTCTAGCATGAATCCATGTAGCAAACCATGTGGTTACCTCTTATTCAAAGAAGGCCCTTCCCTTTTTTGTCTTAGGGGGCCCAATTTTCAGAGGTGCTGATAACCAACGGCTCTAACTCTAAAACAGTGAGAGTTGTGGGAGTTGAGCACTCTGAAAATCATGGTTGGTGTCTGATGTTAAGCACCCAAAAACTGAGGCACCCAAAATCAGGGCTATATTTTAAATTGCTGGCCTAAAATTTTGTGACTCTGCAATTTTCATAGTTTGGTTATTCTACATATAACGTCAATTGAAGTTACAACAGTGCTGTAAATGATAGCTCTGGTTAAGAAATAACTACGAAGCCCATTTTGTATGGACAGCTGAATAGGCTCCTGGCAGACGCCAACAGGCTTAAGCAGAGACCCATTTATGAAGATACATATGGGTTAAACAATCATATTTGGTAGAAAACTCTTCCCGTAACCATGATCGACACACAGAGATCTGCAAAAATCAAAGCACAGGATACATTAGGATTTCCACCGCATTCTTTAGGCTCAGAGATCTGCCAATATTTTGCACGTAAGCATGGGGATCTTCAAAAGAGCAGATTTTGTCCCAAAGAATGTATAAAACAATCACTACAAAGGAAAATAATGAAAGTTTTCTCCTCCTGAACAAACACACCAGAAATATAAAGCATAAAGGTTAAAAAAAGGAACAAAAACTTCCCAAATAATGGAACAAGGAAGTTATCACGGGCAGCTTAAATACCTTGAAGCACTTTCAAATTCTATCATAACAATAAATAATATTCCATATATGCACCTTGGACAATAGTCGACAGACAGCAATATTATCTACACAAAGTAAGGCAGAGAAACAAAATAGCCAACATAAATGGTGGTCCAGCAGCTTTGGGCCGGCAGGCTTTTCTTCCTCTTCCCCATATTTATGGAGTGGGATTTTCAACAGTGTTCAGTGTTGGCTTCTCTCTAGTCCCATTAATGTCAATGGGAATTCAACCACTGAGTACAGTGGGAGAAAAATTAGGCCCACTCGGAATACTTTTGAAAATCCCAACCCAGGAGGCCTAGATGCCAATATATAAAAGAGAAAATTGAATAGCAGCAGGTAGAGTGGGCAGCATGTGGTTTTCCCATCCCATGAAAAATGTTGAGATTTCTAAAAATTTCATTTTCTGCATCTAGACAAAATCAAGACTTCTGATGTTTTTCATGAAAAAACAGAGAGAGAGAGATCTCCACTTCTGAACAGCCATCAATGTGATAATTGGGGCACTCACTTGGAATGTGGGAAACCTGGGTTCAAGTACCTGCTCTGAATTAGGCGGAGCAGGGATTTGAACCTGAGTCAACCAGCTCTACCAACAAGCACAAATTCCAGCCCCATAACTGAGGAAGGATTGATGGTCTCAAATCTGAAACAATCTGGAAAACTATTCACAAACTTAGCAGAGAAGACAATGAAAATGGCCAGATATGATACACAGAGGATTAAAGTGATGCTCAGAAAAGGGACTCTAAAAATGATACCATGAAACTCCATATTCATTCTCAGATTCTCAATAGCAAATCTGTTGATCATACAAAGGACAACTTTTCTAACCCTCAACCCTACACATTCACACCTGGGATCTGGAAAATCAAGCTGTGTTCTTTCTGCTTCTTACATCATTAGCTGTAATTAAAGCCCTAGCCACTAGAACTGAGCTGACAATTTTGTTGATGATACAACTAGACAGAAGAGAATCCAGCTCAGACTTCTACAGTTGTACTGGTCTTGCACTGCTAACAGAGATAAACACTTCTTTGCACATCCAAAATTCTCACTAGAGTCAATGGGAGTTAAGAGTGTGCAAGGACTATAAATGATCGGGGCCTAATTGAAGGTAAACAGAGCTCATGGAAGCAAATATTTATTTTTTTCTATTGATTTTGGGCTCCTTTGGAAAAAAAATATTGTTTAGTGTGATCATTTTTAGGTATTTTAAAAACCAACACAATGCATCAAATTCATCTATTGTGCAATTCCACTCATCTATTGGGAAAGACATAAAGGAATTTGAGTCTGCTACCACATCAGCTGCAGAAATATTCACCTGCCTTGGTGGTACCGTCTATTAGGGCAGATGAAACACCAGTATAACGCTATAAGGACTGATTCTCCTCCCATTTATACCAGTTTTAGACTCACTTCAATGGAGTCACTCCTGATTTACACCACGGTAAAAGGAGTATCAGGCCTTTAGAATGTGTGCAGTTCCTTCTGACACCAAGTGTAGCAAAAGATGCACTATAAGCCCAATGAGCACTAAATGCTACATTTACAATTCTACATGCAGTTTATTATGGGATACTCTTACTTCCTAATATTTATTGGACCAAAGTCTCCGCTCATGTATGCCATTGTAAATCCAGAGAAAACCCATTAAAATCAGAAAAGGGAGCTATTCTGGATTTACACGGGTATTAAAGGAGAGCAGAATCTAGCTCATAATGTTTCCAATGCAAAACATGTCCTCTTACTACTGTGATACCCACGGGTCTAAAATCTGACAATTGTGCTGATATAGTATAGTCATTCTATTGCTCTTAAGAAGTAGGGACTAGTGGTTTTCAACAGCTGGTTTCTTCTTATGTCAAAACTTTTGATAATGCCTCAACTGAAACAACAATTTTCTTCCATATTCCCCTCATCTCATTGTCCAACCCCACACAAAGAAATTCAGTGGCAAAAGGAAGGTTGAGAAGGTATGAAGGAGATTAAAAACTACTTCCTCAGTCCAACAATGGATCCTGGACCACTGAATTCAGTGCGAGTTTTGCAGTTGAGGTCAATGGGATCAGGGTCTATTATCTGTGAGCTTTAACCATGATGAATAGTACCTTACTTCATAAATAGTTCAATTGGCTTCAGTGGGACTACTTGTGATATATTCACATAAGATCATAATATGGTCCTAACTTAAAAGGCAGTTAGATTGAAGTTGAACTGCAAGCCCCACATTGCTTTGTGATACCTGCAGTGAGTACAAGCAAACACAGCAGTCCAATTTTGCTGTGCATGGGTGCAGCGTACACCCTGCTGAACAGCATGGCTACCATGGAGGCACTACACTATTGAAATGTACTCCAGTGCAATCCCACTGGTTCAGTTATCAATAGTACAACTCTAGTGCAGCAGCCTTAGAGAGATGAGGCAGTGTCCTGGCCCCCACTAGAAGATTTATCAGTGGAGAGTGTTCAGTTGATTCAGAATTCACTAAAGACAGAAAATGGGAGTGGGGAACAGAAAAAACTGCAGAAGCAATATCTCCCCCTATGAGTATCTGGGCTAGGGTTATTTCCTCAGTGGACACTGTAACAGAAATCATATCCAGGACAACTTCCTCTTAGGAAGTAATTATAGGAAACCAACAGTGCAGAAGACAGATCTATTTCTTTAACTCTGCCATATGCCATTTTTGAGGACGGAACTGGTCACGTGACATGCAACTTCAAATCCAAGTCTCTTCCAGGGAAAACAGCCTACAATATTTATGTTATCTCCTATGTTTACAGCATCCAAAAGTATGCTAAACACTTCATAGTACATGCAGAAAGACAAGGGTGAAAGCCTGACCTCACTGAAGTCAATGACAAAATTCTCATTGACTTCAATGGAGCCAAGATTTTATCCACAGTCTCTACCTCAGTCTAAATCTAACGCCTAAATACTAGATATGACACAAGTGAGGGTGACAAACAGTCAAGAGGGGATAGATTGAGGAAGAATATGATCATTAGAGGAGCTGGTCAAAACATTTTTGACAAAATGTTTTTTTGTCAGAAAATGCCATGTCACTGAAATAAAAATATTTTGCAGAAAGGTAAGGATTTCAACCAAATTTTTGATAGAAAGATTTCTAAGGTCCAGAGTGGACTCTCTGGTTAATTCAAGACAGAGAGAAATTGAAAACCTGACCTTTTCAATCCAAAAACAGACATTTTGACACGTCTGTTTCCCAAAAACTTTCAAAAGGTTTTGGGTTTGTTCCAATATGGAACAAAAACCAATATCAAAACTACCACATTTATCATGAAACAGAACTGTCATTCTCTGGAGAACTCTAATGATCATGCAGTTACTCAGGTTAGGCTTTTGCATGTCTTAATGGGCCAAATCAATTATTTTTTAAATTAAAATAATTATGAATATCAATTCATTTCTTGCGGACATCACAGAAGAATTGAGTCCTAAGGAGATATACATGACTGTATTTCTGAAAAGAGTAAATAAAGAATAAGGGAAATAATTGTAATTTTTCTTTGTCTTGTTCACACAACTCTCCCCTCCTTTTCTGGGAGGGTAGGGGTTTGGACACACACACATCCCGATGAAAGTTGCAAGAGACTAATAGGTGCTGTGAAGTGCATTCTGAATATTACAAAGCTTCTCCTTACTTACCATTAATTTTTTGTCACAATCATCTCCTTTTCTCTGTTCTACGTGAATAAATGATTTTTAACTGCAACATTGCTCAACAGAGAGATGTTTAGAAAAACGTAAGTAATTCCACACTATAAAGGTGAACAGGTCTTGTGGTAAGAGCACACAACTGGAAGGTGGAAGATTTGGGTTCTGTTCTTGAGTCAGTCACGGGCTTTCTGTGTGACCTTGGAAGTTTCATGAAATCTCTCTGAGTCTCAGTGTCCTCATCTGTAAAATGGAGATGATGATAATACTTCCCTAGCTCAGAGGTTTATCATGAAGCTTAATTCATGGTCTGTAAAGTGCCATATATACTCGTTCATAAGCCGAATTTTTTTAGTAAAAAAGGGAAGCACCAGAGATGGGGGTCGGCTTATGAACAGGTATAGAGAGAGAGAGGTGGGACACAGCCCCTCCCCGCAACAGAGGGAGCAAGGAGAGGCAGCACAGCCAGCAGAGACAGAAGGGAAGAGGCAGGGCCAGAGTCTCTCCGCTTCTGGCCACTCTGCTCTCTCCCCAGCCTCCGAAGCAGCTGCAGCTCCGGGGCTGGCAGGCTGCAGCCGTGCTGCTCAGCCCCGTCCCCCAGAGCAGGCTGTGGCCGCGCCGCCCGGCCTGCCAGAGCACACTGCGGCTGTGCCGCCCAGCCCAACCCGCTGGAACATGCTGCAGCCGCACCGCCCGGTCTGGCCCGCTGGAGCAGGCTGCGGCCACGCTTCCCAGCTTGCCAAAGCAGCTCCAGCCAGGTCAGAGACATCCTCCCCTGGCCCTCCCCAGCTAAGGTGGGAAGGGGAGAGTGTGGGGGTCCCAGGCTAGGGGTGGGGTCATGTGGGGGGTGGTCACAGGGGTTACTCCCCTAACTCCCAGCTTCTCCCCGCCAATAATTTTCCCCACCAGTTGCTGTCCCGGCCTGTCAGGGTAAGCAGCTGGCGCACCGGGACACTTTGTTTACTTAGGTTTACCTCCGTGCCTGCAGACGCTCAAGGTAAACAAACCATCTCGGCCCACCAGCGGCTTATCCTGATGGCCCGGGAGCCAAAGTTTGCTGACCCCTGAATTATAGGGTCAGCTTATGAACGGGTTATAAAAATTTTCCATTTTTACTTATCCATCTTGGGGAGGTTGGCTTATAAACAAACTGGCTTATGATCGAGTATATACGGTACTTTGGGCCCAAGTCAACAGACAGATTCCCACTGTCTTCAATGAGTGCTGGGTCAGCACATAGAGCTCTTCAGATAGAAAGTGCTGGAGAACTCCAACGAATTAAAAGGAACATACATTATCCCTGAAAGATAAGCACGCTGGTGATTAATATGGAAGCAAAAGCTTTCCTTAGCTATCCTTGTGCTTTTGAGGAGTTTTTTCCTATTCTCATTCATTTTGTATTTAGAAGCAGTTCATAGTAAGGTAGTTGTACCAACAGACACATTTAACTTTCTCAAACCATATATGTGAAAGGAAAGCTTTATTTTGTTCAAGCGTTGCCCCAAATATTGTAACAAACAGCTTTAATAGTTTTGCATCCTAATGATGGAAGATTTCAATTAGAGGACCCAATCAGCAGAGTAGGCAATGAATTCTATTCTGGTAAACTCAGGAACACTACCAATCATTTCTCTTTTACAGATGCCTAGAGATGAAAAAATCCAACTGTGTGATTCACTACTTTGGCTTATTACAAAACACACTAGTCTGGAAGAGGAAAGAGTATATTTTTCCCAGTAGTCTTTAACTGCAGTACTATCCAAAGCATAAATCTGGTATGAACAAACTAGTAAGCATGTGTATATTCTGCCCTCTACTGGATAGAATCAAAACTGTTCAGCTTTGTACTAAAAGCCCTATACAGCAACAGCTAACAAAGATTCTCCTATAGTTCCAGTGGTAGAGGCATGAGCACAGTGACAGCTGTGAAATTCTAGACAGCTACAGATTTGTTCCTACTACATGAAAGTTTAGATAAGACAATCAATTGACACTACAGGTAGGCAGACTACAATTATCCAACTTGTAATATGGCCACAAAAACACTGGAGTTAATGCACTTAGTGAATTAGGATCTTGCAAAAACACAGTGACCAAAAGTTATAGGTCTTGTTCAAAAAATAGCACCCCCAGCAATACAACATTCTCTGACACTGGACTAGGCCGCTACTTCATAACTAATTCAGAAGACAGAATCATCTTCTAACTCACTCTCACTGCTTCCTATTCCTTAGAAAGGTCCTGTCCATGTACTGACCCGGTTTGAGTCTGCTTAGTCAGTGTGACCTAATTTTATTATTTGTATTTATTTCTTTATATGTTTTTTTTAAATCGCTCTAAGTACCTCTTCCATGCTCTCGACATCCATGCCATAAATTAAAATACACAACACTCCAAACTTATCTACAGAAGAAGCAGATTCTAATGTCTCAAGATCCCCCAAAAGCCATGGATTTATCTGAAAAGCATTGGTACTAAGAAATCTATTATCATTTCTCTGTTCACAATTAGCTGAGCAAAATGCGGAGGGCTGTTAATGAGGCTACTGTCATATAAATAAAGAAATATTCATGCAATCACTAATTCACATACACCTGGGACTGGATAAAGAATGCATAAGGCCAGATCCTCAGTTGGTGTAAATCTGGTATGTTGATTTACACCAGCTGAGTATCTGGTCCATGGTTTTCGATTGATCGGGAGTGAGTGTGAATAATTCACAGGTAACAATTTATTTGACTTTTTTTCTATTCACATAATATCCTGAAGCAGATTGTGATTTCTTTTAACATACTAGTTATTCAAATATAGGTTTTGGTATTTTTTACACTACTGATTGATCGGAAATATTTAAAATTTCACCTGTGTTGTTTAGCTGTGACCGGTCATGCACATTACATGGCATTGTTTCCAATTCCTGATCACATGAGCAGATTAGCATTTCTGGCACAAATACTTGCCCATGTGAATTTTAAAATGCTTTCAGTTAATGTATTGACCAGTAAAATCTGCTTGAATGTTTGTGGAAAAGGAACATGGTGCAAAGCAAATTTATTTCATAATAAAAGAGAATATTCAGGGAACATTTTGGGGATTATTCACCCATCTTCAAGACTGATCCTGAAATCAAATCTTCAAAGAATCTTCAAAGCTGCTCATACTTGATGAAATTCCTATCATGCAGAGACTGCTCTAGTTATAAAACAGCCAAAACATCCCATAAGTGGAACAGATCTGCAGCAGTAAATCCCGATATCTAGTTGTAAGCCATTTAAATGTCTTTCCAATCTGGCTGGCAATGGGTTTTCTAGCAGGTTACTGCTATGACTTGCCTGGGAAGGCTGCAACCAATCTCCAGTTAGACTAAAACCACAGATCATGACCTTTCGGCTGCAGACTTTGCAGAAGCTATTGTATAAAACTCCATCTCCTCCAAGGTTTGAAAGAGTAAGGTTGTTCTTCTGAAGGGGACACAATGTGAAACATGGCTGGCAAGTTTTTTCCATAAACAAAACAAGTCTCCCACTCACAGAGCTCCCTTTATTTTAGCAAAACTTACTAAGAGCTTGGAGTCTCCTTGAATCTATTAGAAACCCTTCCTTGAGAGAGGAAACAGACATTGTAAATGAACCGTGACTTAGAAATCCCCTTGTACCAGCACATATCCTACAGATTCCAGAAGCATTTTAGTTACGCCGTTTTCCTGACATACTAGTTCTCACTCTATATTCATTTATATTTTAATGCTTTTGCCAGTTTCTACTGATTATTTTCAGGGGAGGGGGTTCCTGCTTCATTTGAAGGAGTTTCAGATTTGGTTATAGGACTCATGCACTCCAGCAATACAATACAATATATTGAGTTCAGGTGCAATGAGAAAAGTAAAATCAAACCCCACTTTCACATGTGCGCACACACACACACACACTGTCGTGTATAAAGGACATACTCCAGGCAAATAATTAAAGTATATAAATTTATGTAATAATTTCTCTGGGCTAGTCGAGCCTCATGTTTTACTTCTATTATTTTGTCAATTTCTGTGCGTGAAAGACATGGCAAAAAAGCTGAACGTGCTTCAATATCAAAAACATGTATTCCCAAAGTTCATACTGGACTGTGAGAGTGGCTTAACTTACCCACACTGCTCAAACACATAATCAATGTTCAACTGGTATTTTAGTTAGCCAGATACCTTGGATTATGCTAAGTATGTTTGTTGATCCACAATGCCATATTCTGGCCGATAAAGGCAGGATAACTCTGTAGAATCTAACGTAACTGAACATACACGATTCACCTTCCTAGCTACAATTAACATTGTGAAGAACATTTATGTTTCTTCTGGAATACAAGTATCCTGGCAGATAAAAAGAAAGATTGCTCCAGAATAAAATATCCTTACAAATATTGATGTTGCATATCATAAATGTCTGACATCTTGTGCCCCTTTCAATAGATTCTCCATCAAGAAGATGGGTCCCTTAAAAAATGCAGAGGTTGCAACATTTTGCATGGGGGAAATATGGGATGTTGCATGTGCCATGGCACATTCCCAAATATCTGCCATAGCTGAAAACTATGCAGAATGAGCCTTATATGTCACTGAAAAGCATGCCAAATGCTCCAAAAAAGCAGCTCCAAAAAGGCCTCTCCCATATTTTGGATTAGCAATTTGAGTCCTGTTGATTTCTCTTACACTTGTTAGTGATAACAAGTTAATAGAAAACATAGCAGGATCCTAACTTGGGAACAGAAAGTGGTAGGCAATTAAAATTAAGTTTATTGGATCCATCTCTTCAGTGAGACAGGCTGTGGGGAGAAATGCCTCTGCTGTTCCTTCTAGTCCTTCCCTGCCTCCTGCCAGAGGCGCGGGAGCTAGAGGTGTGGGGGGTGCTGCAGCACCCCTAGGTTTTATGCCAGGTTCCGCTCCCAGCCCCACATGCGGGGTCCCAGCTGCCGGCCCCGCTCCCAGCCCTGGCTCCCCATACTCGGGGTTCTGCTCCCAGCCCCACGTGTGGGGTCCCAGCTGCTGGGCCCATGCCCAGGGCTCCACTCCTGGCCCCATGCCCAGGGTCCCGGTTGCCAGCCCCTCGCCCAGGGCTCCACACCTGCCCCCAGCTGTGGCCCCAGCCTCAGCCTTTGTACCCCTGTCCGCGCCCCCTCCACCCTACCCCGAGCCACAGCTCTGCTCCCAGCCCCAGCTCTAGAGGACAGCGGGGGATGCAGACAGGATAAGGGGGATCACAGCACCCCCACTCTAAAAAGTGTTCCAGCACCACTGCCTCCTTCAGGTTTCTTAAGGTGCTCAATTCCTGCAGACCTTAAGAGGGTCACAAGAGGGGCAAGTGGAGGAGATGGGCTAGAGAGAAGTGGGGTATAGAGAGGGCTAACAGAGTGAGGAACGGAAGTATTGGGGTGGCAGAATGGGGCTCTTCACTGCTTCTGCAGATCTCAAAAGACTCACTCTCTTCCCCCTCCCCCAATGATCTTTGCTTGGCTCACTGAGGTCCTTCATGACAACTCCCCATCCACTGGGGACAACAACATTTGGGTCTTCTCAGGACCTCTGACACAACTCTGTAAGGCTGGAATGCTGGGATTCTTGTTCTGCCTCTGCCTGCGAAAAAAATGAAGGCAAAATTCTGCTCTCAGATTTGCACATGTGTATCTCTGACGAGTGCTTTGAACATGTACAATATACCCCTAATAACAAAGAGAACAATACAATAAAAACAATAATATTATGTATTTTTCCCATTGCATTTTACAAACACTAATTATAAATGACACTTACGTGAGTCAAAATAATATCGTAATGAACTGAGTGTCGAAATCAGAACTGCTCAACTTTATAGGCCACATAATGAGAGCAGCTAATGAAGATGCTCCTTTAGTTCAAGCAGGAGGGACGTGTGCCGGCAGAGCAGGTTGTACTGAGTTCTATGCTCACTGCTTCTGTGAAACTGAATGGCCATGTTGTGCAGCATTGTGACAATAAACATCAAGTCCTAGGTGACCACAAATTTGTTACAATATAATCCCCATTTTACAGATGGAGAAACCAAAGCAGGGGGTTCAATGGCTTGCCTAAAGCCACAAACATGTCAGTGACAGAGCCAGGGTTAGAGCTGAGGAGCTCTTGGCAAAGTCCATTTTGGGAGTGTAAATCACTGCAGCCCTTCCAAGGGATAGATCACTCTCAGCAGGCTTCTCCAGACAGAGCAAAAGCTGGGAACCAGTCAGCAGCTTGTGTTTCTAGGAGGAGAACAACACCTCTCTCAGAGCCCATTGTCAGTTATTTTTCTGGTCTTGGCACCGAGTCAGGAAGTATAGAGATGAGTGTAAATTAAAAACTGTTTACAGAGTTACCCACATTTTTTCAAGCCCAAAGGTGCAGAGTTCATCCCCCTCCGTAGTTAACCTAATATAGGCTGGAAGGTTCTGATTTTTTTTATTCTGGTCAAGCCCCTCCTTTTTTTCAGCAATCACAGAGCCCAATCCTGCTCACTGATTACAGGGTGTAATCCTTACTACCATGAATACTACTACGTTGATACCGTGAGTACTACTACCTAGATTACAAACTCCTAGAAGGACCATTTTTTCGTTCTGTTTGTACAGTGCCTGGCACAATGGGGTCCCAGTCCATGACCGCCACTCCTAGGCACTACTGCAATACAAATAGTAATGATAGTGAAGCATTACACCCAGCAATCAGTGGTTGCAGGATCTAATCCATAGTGATGAAATACACATGGGGCTACATTTTCAAGAGTTGAGGGTCTGATGTTCAAGGGCTCAACTTCCTCATCTGAGACCAGATTTTCAAAAGAGATCAACTCACATTTAGGTACCTAAACAAGGGCCAGATTTCCAGATGTGCTCCGCACCCAGCAGCTTCTATTCTGTCATGGAAGATAGTGGCTATTAACCAAGATGGTCAAGGAGACGATGCCAAGCTCCAAGTGTCCCTAAACCTCAAACTGCCAGAAGCTGGGACTGGATGGCAGGGGATGGATCACTCAAAATTGCCCTGTTCTGTTCATTCTCTCTGAAGCACCTGGGACTGGCCGTGTCAGAGATAGGATACAGGGCTAGATGTGCTATTGGTCTGACTCAGTATGGCTGTTCTTTTCTTTTGTGACACTTATAGTCAGATTTTAGAAAAGAGTCATATCCAAATCATGGTGAGCTGTTCTGAAAATCAGGCCTGTAGTAGCTGCCTTCACAAGGATTCTCAACAGGTATCCATCTATGTTTATTCTCAGTTAAAACGTGTATTTCCCTAACACAGTGGTAACAGGGATTTGGGCTACATATCCCTTAGATAACTCTGGCATCAGTTTTCTAACTTCAGAGCACCATTATTTTAGTGTGGTAATTGAGCACCAGGATAGATCTGGGAGGGCAATTAGACATCCCCTCCCACCCACTCATATAGACTACCTGAACTTTTAAAAGTTAAAAAAAAAATACTTCCAATAACAGTCCAAAATATGACACAATAATGAAGCATCTCTACACACTTGGCCTAAGCTGCTTTTCCCCCATACAAATATTCATTATATGCAGCATATTGTAAATAAGAAAAAAAGTCACCACTGCATTTCCTGGTAATGTATGTCCATACTCTATTTTCACCATCTCTGAAAGCATGTATGTCCATGCTTGCCTAGGACTGGTCATTTGTTACCTGCTAGTTCCAATTGATTTCCTTTTGCCTTTGCTTTCCTTAGCCATGAGTGCAGAGAACAAACAGCACGATTTATACCAGCCATCTAGTACCAATCATTAGATAATAAGGCCCTTTACTGAAAGCATTTAGAGTAAAACAATACTTTAAGTTTACCTTCGTTTTCATTTCCTTCTTTATTACACCAAGTTCAAAGTAAGGCCAGAAATGATACCACAAGTGCTGTTTAGGCAGAAGAATACCCAGTCATTCTAAATAAATCAGACCAGATCCTGTAGGGTTTTGCAGTTTCTAGTGTAAGTTTCTAATAAAAATCTTCAGCCCCTTACTCCCATCTGCATATATTCATGGGAGGGAGCCTGCACCCACAGATCCTGGCTTGCATGGTACAAGAGGGAGGAATGCCACATTTGTGATATGCTGCCTTTCTTCTTCCATCCCCGTAGAAGCCCATCCATGAGGACTCTTCGGGATTCAGCTCATCTGGTTTGAAGGGGACAAAGCAAGAATGGAAAGCCTCAGAGCATCCTTGAGGTCTTCATCAGATTTTCCACCCGTAAACCTGCTTGGAAAGTAGCACAAGTTCCTTTGATCAGAGTCTAGCTGATTTTATGCTACTGTCTCCTTTGCTGTTTTGAAACCTTTCCATTCCCCAAATCCTTTATTTTGTTACTTGCTCCTTGTCGGTTAATTATCATAAATATCCAGACAGATTAGTGTCATAATGAAATGCTCTCCCCCTTTTTATCTAACTAATTTAAAATATATAAACTTAATATGCAGCCTTTGGTCAATTAAAAATTATTCCACAGGAGCACTCATAGACTCATAGACTCATAGACTTTAAGGTCAGAAGGGACCATTATGATCATCTAGTCTGACCTCCCGCATGATGCAGGCCACAAAAGCTGACCCACCCACTCCTGGAATAATTCTCTCCCTTGACTCAGCTGTTGAAGTCCCCAAATCATGATTTAAAGACTTCAAGTCGCAGAGAATCCTCCAGCAAGCGACCCCTGCCCCATGCTGCGGAGGAAGGCGAAAAACCTCCAGGGCCTCTGCCAATCTACCCTGGAGGAAAATTCCTTCCCGACCCCAATATGGCGATCAGCAGAACCCCGAGCATGCGGGCAAGATTCTCCAGCCAGACCCACATTGACCATTAATACTAATTACCAGCGATGGCACGTTATTGACTTATTGACTAAAATCATGTTATCCCATCAAACCATCCCCTCCATAAACTTATCAAGCTTAATCTTAAAGCCAGAGAGGTCTTTCGCCCCCACCGTTTCCCTCGGAAGGCTATTCCAGAACTTCACCCCTCTGACGGTTAGAAACCGTCGTCTAATTTCAAGCCTAAACTTCCCGACGGCCAGTTTATATCCATTTGTTCTCGTGTCCACATTAGTACTAAGCTGAAATAATTCCTCTCCCTCCCTGGTATTTATCCCTCTGATATATTTAAAGAGAGCAATCATATCCCCCCTCAGTCTCCTTTTGGTTAGGGTAAACAAACCGAGCTCCTCTGATTTTCCATTCCTCTGATCATCCTAGTGGCCCTTCTCTGTACCCGTTCCAGTTTGAGTTCATCCTTTTTAAACATGAGATACCAGAACTGCACACAGTACTCCAAATGAGGTCTCACCAGCACAATTAAGAAGAGAAGATATTTCTTTTGGGTCTGAGCCTGCAGATTTTAATCTGACAAAACTCCCACTACATCAAAGGAATTTTTACCTTGTTAAGGACAGTACCACTTTTGCATGCCTTGTATTTAGAAACCATTAGGGGATCAGGGCTGGAGTCAAAGCTACCTCGGCTTCCCATGTCCCCTGGGAGAAGGGAATAGTCACATTCTGGACAACCAATTGGCACACCCCCATCTCAAGGGATGGGAACAGGGCAGCAGTATGCCAGCAGGCAGGGAAGGTGCAAGGATGTTTCGCGCCCAAGGTGAAACTTCCACCATGCGTCCCCCCCCACCCCGAGCCCTGTGGCAGCTCTGCGCCCTAAGGCCCCCCCCACCCTTTTAAACTCCCTATATATGCCACCAGAGAAACCAATGTTTTGCTTTTTCTGATGCAACTAAACAGCAGCTCTAATACTTAACTGAATAAAGATCCATGCAAATTCCAATTATCTATCACATAATTAGCCTTTCCACAGGCTAACAAAGCTGATGCTGTTGTTCCTGCTATGTGCACTTGCCCAAACCCTTCATGTAGTGAAGCTGTGTAAAGTGAATTGAATTAAGGGCATGTACACTTCAAATTGCATGCATTTTGGGGGAAATCTCCACCCTTTCACTAATGCTGGTGCAACTACACCAGTGGTAACACTGGTGCAAACAGAGCACTGGCATTTTTAGCACCATGTCACCTAACCCTGCACAGAGAAGGTCTAAATGACACCGTTGTAAACATGCAGCTGAATATCAGAGCCCTGAACACACTAGCACGTCCATCAGTGTAGCTGAAGTAGTGGTAGAGAAAGGGTGGGAGATTTCTCAAAAAAAAAAAAAATGTGCAGTGCAGACGGGCCTAAAGATGTCGAGAAGCAATGACAACTACAGTCTGGAAACCTTTTAGGTCCAGATTTTCAAAAAGATCAGCTCCCATTTAGGCATCAAAATAAGGGGCCTGATTTCCAGAAGAACTCAGCATGCCAGGCGCTAAGATCTTTTGAAAATCCAGCACTTCTGCAAATCTGGTCCTTATTTAGGTGACTAAATGGGAGCTGAGTACTAGATAGCTAGAAAGACGACAAATGAATTGGAGTAATTTCTTAGCAGGGGTTGTTGGAAATGTTGGAAAGTTCAAAAGTTCAAATAAAAACGGGGGGGGGGGGAGGGGAGTTATATGAAATTTCGCCCAGATTTTTTTTTTCCATTTTTCAACCAGCTCTACTCCTTATCATTCATTTTTTTTCTAGAGATAGGTGTGAGCTGTGAAATTCAGATCTAAATTTTCCCAGAGTTTCTGGTGGGTAAGGGTTCATCCCAAATCAGAATACTGAAAGATCATCCCTAAGTTTTTCCCTTAAAACATAGGTCAGACTTATTACTATGGAATACTATTTTAATAACTGCTTTTAACACTATCAGGTATAACAATATATTGTTTGATTACTATTGTGTACACATTATTACCAACATGTATAGTATTTCTTTGTAAATATATATTAATTAATACAACTTTTAATACAAATGCCAATATAATCACTTGCATACGCATGGAGAAAAGGTAAAATTCTTCCCATAGGAATACCTGTATGATCCACTGGGTATAAACACAGACAGATTTCAGATCAAACCTATCAAGGAAAATATTTTCAGACCTGGGTGCTTTGATTTTTGTGGGACATATAAGTGCTCACAAGCCCTGTAAGGGTCAGCACCAAAACCCATTGAAATCAATGGGAAGATTCCCATCAACATCAAGGGGCTTTGGCTCAGGCTCTATATCACTTTGGGCTCAAGCAGGGATTTAGGAGCCTAACTGCATGAACCCATGTTTGAAAATTCTGGGCTAAGTACATATTTTCAGTTTGTAGAACATCATCTTATAGGGAAAAGCTCAAGCTGGAAATTTTGGGGCAAAGGTTAAACTCTCTAAAATGCAGGGGTGTTCAGATCCAGTTTTTTGGCTCAGATCATTATAAAGATAGAGATTATTTTCATAACTGAAAGACCTGCATCTAGGTCCACATT
Organism: Emys orbicularis; assembly: GCF_028017835.1. Classification (NCBI taxonomy): domain Eukaryota; kingdom Metazoa; phylum Chordata; order Testudines; family Emydidae; genus Emys; species Emys orbicularis. The sequence continues at coordinate 90,364,639 of NC_088691.1, forward strand.
TCAAATACCTTCAGATTTCTAAGGTGTTTGGATCCAAAGTTTTGGCCCAGGCCTCTATGAACTAACAACTGAAGAGTATCATTATGCCATAAAGAAAGTCTGATTGTAGGCAACTGTCCATCCTCCCTTCAGCAGAGGGGACACATGCAATTTTATGCTTTCAATTAAGATACCCCACTAAATTTCATCTTATTTTAAACCATAATATTGCATCCTATGCTACCACATGAAATGCACAGTAAAGATTTGGGAATTCTATTTGAGAATGATGGGGAGTGGAAGCCTCCGTTAGCGGCACAACGGAAGTAAATACATAATTCAATCCTTTCTTTTTTACTTGTCCTTGGCATTAATGAAGAACAAATTAGCTACTCTCCTTGGGTGTCTACCAGAAATAATAGTAACAAGTAGAGCTCTTTCCCCTCTCTCAGTAATATGTTCCTTTGTAGATAAGTACTGTAGAGAGGTAAAATTATGTCTTTAAAAAGTTTACTGTTTTCTTGTTCTAAGATGAAAATGATAGGGTTGGGATTGGTATGTATTTCAGAAATATTTATTCCACTAAGACAATAGCTTTTTGTCACCAGAAGAAAGATTCAGGAACTATCAAGATGAAACAAAAAGACAACAGCATCAGCCAGACTGCGTGTTCAGGTTGTAAATAACAGGTACACCTTTCCGACATCATTGTGCACTGTTGGCTCCAAGTTGGGGTGAAGGGATAGGACTGCAAACGGAATAGATGCTATGATGTAAGGCAACCCATTTAAGGGGCAGATTTTTTTAAATTTATAAGCATTCAATAAATATAACGAGACACTCAAAGCTCTCTCGCACACACTCTCTTTATCTCTCTCTCTCACTCCTACTACCCGCCACAAAACTATTCATCCTACTTAGTAATTTCCAGCCTGTTTTATCAACCTTTTATTATGTGTTACAAGGACTTTTTCAAATTAAAAACTTCATTACATCATATTACAGCTATAAAAATCCTGACCACTGTAATTCTTCGTTTTAACTAGGCATCAAATCCTGGAATGTATTCACTAAACCATTGCAATGGGTAGAAATCTGTGGTTTAACTATGGTAAAGAAAAATAATGATGCTAACGTTAACAACAGCAAGTATGCCCAAGAAACTGAAAGACAGGTCTGGCTACAGTGCAATGTATTTGTATAATTAAATTAACCTGCCACTGTCTCATCTATTATGTAGATGCAGAAATACTAATAATAATTATCCTCACATATCTAGAAAGACTAAATTAATGGTTCCAAGCAGTGAGAACTTGCTTGTGCTTGGATCTCCTTCACCACGGCTTCTTTAACTAGCTCCTGGGTAGAATTCATTAATTTTTATTAACAGGGAAAACATTTGTCCCCGTGACAATATTTGCATTGCCTGAATGATTTTCACCTCTGCCACAAGGTGTACTATTGGCTCATACATCACCCGATTACTTGGAGAGCAGAAAGACCCTCAGTCATTAGTGAGTGAATTAAAGATGATCTAAAGAGCTATTAATCACAGTGACAAAAGCCTTAATGTTGCTGTGACCCTAGTGGAGCCTGGGGACTAAAAGGGAAGCAGAGGGAGAGAAAATGGAAACATATGTTTTCTTCAAAATAACCTACCTTAGGAGAACTGTCAAAGAGAGAGTCACATCAAACTGAGAAATTTTTTCATAGCACTGTCCCTGGATTATACTGGATGGTTTTGTGTATTCAACCCATTTTTCCTTTTACTGATGTTTATGATCATATAAACAATTAAGTAATATAAATGCAAATAGTGTATTCATATCTTCATTTGGTTTATCAGAAGTTATTTTAAATGCAAATTGGTGTTTATAACACATTTTATTTTGTTATAAACATTCAAAAACATTTTGTCTCCAAAATACATCAATGTAAAAAGAAATTTTAACATTTTTTCTGTCTGAACAATACCAATAATGTTAGAAAGGTTCCTACCTCCATTATTTCAGTAAAACGCCATATTAGTGTTGTTATTTAATATATTACAGTAAACTGAAACATTCAGTTTGCCAAGTTAATTCAGTTCCAAAATAGATGTGAGATGTTGAGATGTATCTATAGTGAAACTTACATGATAAACTTCTAGGAATATTAATAGCATAGACATATGCAATCCTTTCAAGTCATTTTATGCACTATTTTAAATGACAACATATTCTTATTGTCACTGGTTATATAGAAATGTATCTAGAATAACTGTATGTATTGTCTACTGTATCTATTTTTTTTTAGATCTCAGGTAAATAACATCAAAATGTCAGAGGAAGCTATACAAGTGCTAGATATTCTGGGCCTGATCCTGCAAAGTATGTGCAAGATCAGGCCCATCATTTACAAATTACTATTTTAAAATTGTTTGACTGAAACACAAAGCTAAGAAACAATGTAAGGTCTTACAATTCCAAGCAGAGACCTGATCATATCCCCATGATATGTATGTGGATCACAACCCTTCCATATGAAACAGAGGTCCAGCTGCTTCCATGGCAGCATCGCTGCTTTCTTCTGGACACTGCAGTAGAGCTCTCTGCCAGCCCAGGGATCCATAGATCCTCAGATATTGTAAATCAGCCTAGCTCCATCTCACCCAGGGAATGGGCAGGGACTGGGAAATACACACATCATCTCCTCTCTGGACCAGCAGAAATGAGGGCGAGGAGACAACATCCGCAGGCTGTATTATCTTTCCACAGAGATCCCTCCATGGTGGGCATCCCCCTTTACGGGGATTTCAGGGACAACCACCAGCTTCCGAAGCCATGATGTTAAGGTCCTGATGGAGCTGTGCAGGGAGCTGGGGTGGGGATGCTGGGATCATGGATTGCCCTGGCTTTCCACAAAGCCCTGAGGAAGAGCCTTACTGAGATTTCATCCACTTTTCCCACTCCCTAAAGGATGAGGAGATCAGCCCCTGCAGGACTGAAACATTGATACTGAATAAAAAGAAACCTTTAAAGTTATGTATCAATATGGAAATGGCCTCTTAAATAGATCATAGTCTTGCCTAAGAGGAAATAATGCAAGAGGAGTAATATGTCAGAGAAAGTGGTAATAAATGCACAGGAAATAAGACTGATTGTGTCAAAAGAAGTGGCCTTCATCTATCTATCTATCTATCTACTGACGAGTTAGAAGACATATTTTGTATTAAATGAGCAGCAATCCCCATCTTTAGCAGTGGTGTGGATGGACTCAGAACACCCACATAAAATAATAATAAAAGAGATAAATGCATCATCTATCTATCTACTTACATGGACCTTGTCCTCCTAGAATCTGAGCACCTTCATCATACAATCGTTAATTGATTTTCTCCTCACAATGGATTTTGTCCCACCTACATGATTTCTATGGAGGCTATTGCTCAGCTGGGACTAAAGTAGACTTGGTCTGTGCACAGAGTTTGTACTAGTAGAACTATGTAGGTTTGAGGTTTGCTTTTTTGTTACCAAAATAGTTATACCAGTGCAACTCCTAGTTCTATCAGTTCTATCAGTATCACTATACTAGTATAGCTGCAGTTCTATCAGTATCACTATACTAGTATAGCTGATTCCCCTTCCAAGATGGGAAGAGCTATACCAGTATAATGCACCTTTATACCAGTATAACTGGATCTACATTAGAGGTCTATGCAAGGGGGCTTCAATTTTTCTGTGCAGATAAGCCCTAAAAATGCATTTCCAGTGGGTCTTTTCTCAGTTACAGAAGGTTAGCGCCTTTTCACATTTGCATATACAGCCATTGGTTGTTCTCTTGTCTCACTTAATAATAATCAACCATCCACCTTAAGTGGGCAAGTCCTGATTAACTTGTTAATTTGACAGACATTCCCAGCTGACTCCCAACCCCCAAGAGTAAATTGTTATTTAGATAACAGGCATTAGGCAGAAATTAATGGGGGGAGGGGGTGTACAAGCACACACTCTCTACTGCTCTCTACAAGACAGGATCAGGACTACTCAGTTGTGTGCTACAATCCTTATAGCACTTATAAAAATGATCCTTTAATTCAAACAGTCAACACCTGTGCTTTTGGAGAAGGATACCAGTTCCATTCCTGAGGCCACCAAGGTATGTGTACCATAGTGATACCAAAGATGGATTTTTTACATTGTTTTATGCAATAGACTAGGTCTATTATCTCCTACTGGATCTATTCAGTTTGAATCAACTAAGCTACTCTCTTCCCTCTGCCATGTTCATATATTCCTCATAGAGAACCCATATTCATTTCTTTCCAAATATTTTCTACACTTGTTATTGGGCTGAGTGAGTAAAGTAAAGCTTTAATGACTAGCAGAGTCAATGGAACAACATCAATCCTACAGGTCAAGTTCAAGGCCCAGCTGCAAGCAAATCCTCTGTTTGTAAGTTGTATTCGGGTACATCATTATGGAAAGGTCCTACTGAATTTAATAGGGATGAATTATTAGGGTTCTACAGAAGTTACTCTAAAAGCCTACAAAATTTAACATTGAATGATATCCTTCTGTGGGAGATGTAGTCCAACCAGGGAGCATGTCCCATTAAGAAACAGGGGTGCGACTTGAACTACAACTCCCATGAAGCACCATGGCCGCATTGCAGAATCAATTTTTTTCAGTTTTCAGCTGAAAGTTTTAATTTTTTGGCTGAAAAATTTCAGATTTTGATTTTTTCCAAAAAGTTGAAATTTTCCATGCCACAAACAAAAATACAACAAAAAAACTCGTTTTCCAACTAGCTTTACTCAGCATCCCCAGATTTTCAAAAGAGCTCAGCACCCAGTAGCTCCTATTGTGATTTCAAATCTGGACAAATAAAATAATTGTTACAATGAGTTTGACAATATTTGATTGACGAGTGGAATCATTTTATATGTTTTTCATTTTCCTTCCGTGCAGAGATAGCAAAACTCCTCACTCAGCTAACTCCGTTTTTCACTATAGCTGATATATAAACAGAGCTTTAAGAAGAATCCTGTTTGTTTTAGGGAAATAAACTATCACAATCACTGCTTACAAGTAAGGTTCCTTAAGGGCCTGATCCGGAACCCAATGAAGTTAATGGAAAGATTCCCAATGACTTCAATGGGCATTGGATCAGGTTCAAAGAGATTTAGACAATTATTGTAAATTAATAGAGTAACTACTTGGTAAAGAAATTCCTTTGATTTCACATCAGTATCTTAAAATTGATGCTTATTTACTACATCATTCTAAATCTTGAGTAAGAGCCAGACTCTAGCACTTATACTGGTATTTACAAAGAAGCAGAAGGCAATTACGTGTCTAACTGCTTTTGAAAGTCTGTAGCAGTTAAACATCTAACTCCCTTAGGCCCTATGAAAATCCCACCCCTAGTCATTGGCCTGCACTGAAGTCCCACTGCCCATGTGGTGTTGGGTGGGAAGGGCTTCATCTTTGGTTGTAATCTCTTTTTTGTCATAACTGAACTACGACCAGAAAATACAATCTTTCTGATATGGGATTTGACCCAGGATCAAAGCTATCTATCTATCTAAAGTATATGTAGTTTGCCTACCATGCTGGTACATCAAAATTATATAGTGAGGTTTGGATCAAGTGATGCAAATCAAATTGCTTACACCTGTGACGTTGTGCAGTCTATATGGTTTTATAAAAACATGATAATAAGTGAATATAATGTAACTGGGATAGTTTTAGAAAAATATGGTAAAAAGTGAATATAACGTACTGGGATATGCTTCATGCAAAAGGTCTCTTGTAAGGTATCATTACAAAGCTTATAATCTACTGAGTGTGATCATCCGATTTGTATAAATGTACCACTCTTGTATCTAAAACTAGAAATATAAAACATAACTCTGAGGGCCTATTGTAATTATGTAAAGTGTGGGCCATTAATGATGGTTTGGAATCTTGATGACTCCCATTAACAAGGACCATTGTCTGCAGATGACTGTGTTTACCTGTGAGTCTTCCTGTATATGTGTGTGCTGGCAAGTGAGTATTGAAGTCTTGCAGTGACATGTGATCATGTCACCTGAACTGGAATCCATCTTTAACCTGGTGCTTTTCCAGTGAGGGGGAGTGGAAACCCAGAGGGACAAAGGGTTCCCGCCTTATGCAAAAGATATATAAAGGGGTGGAAGAGAACAGAGAGAGAGAGGAGCCATCATGGAGAATCCCCTAGCTAACACCTAAGCTGGAACAAGAGCTGTACCAGGGGAAAGAATTGTGCCCAGGCCTGGAAGGTGTCCAGTCTGAGAAAAACTTACTGAAGCATCTCTGAGGGTGAGATTATCTGTATTTAGTTTGATTAGGCATAGATTTGCGCATTTTATTTTATTTTGCTTGTGACTTACTTTGTTCTGTCTGTTACTACTTTGAAGCACTTAAATCCTACTGTCTGTATTTAATAAAATCACTTTTTATTTAGTAATTTACTCAGAGTATGTATTAATACCTGGGGGAGCAAACAGCTGTGCATATCTCTCTATCAGTGTTATAGAGGGCGAACAATTTATGAGTTTGCCTTGCATAAGCTTTATGCAGGGTAAAACGGATTTATCTGGGTTTAGACCCCATTGGGAGTTGGGCATCTGAGTGCTAAAGACAAGCACACTCCTGTGAGCTGTTTTTGGGTAAACTTGCAGCTTTGGGTAAACTTGCAGCTTCAACACAGACTCTGGGTCTGTGTTGAAGTGGACAGGAGTGTCTAATTCAGCAAGACAGGGTGCTGGAGTCCTGAGCTGGCAGGGAAAACAGGAGCAGGGGTAGTCTTGGTACATTGGGTGGCAGCTCCCAAGGGGGTTTCTGTGATCCAGCCCGTCACAACACCCACTCCCTCCAGCTCTTGAAATTCATTGAGAGATGTTCCGATTTGGGCCATCTGAATGTGAAACACACTGAGTGCCTGCAACTGTTGGAAATGGGCCATCCTGATTATCACTACAAAAGTTTTTTTTCTCCTGCTGATAATAGCCCACCTTAATTGATTAGTCTCGTTATAGTTGGTATGGCAACACCCATTTTTTTATGTTCTCTGTGTATATATATCTTCCTACTGTATTTTCCACTGCATGCATCCGATGAAGTAGGTTTTAGCCCATGAAAGCTGATGCCCAAATAAATCTGTTAGTCTCTAAGGTGCCACAAGTACTCCTCGTTCTTTATACTGACTGAGGTTTAACAATGACATACTACATTCTCAGTCATACTCTGAGACCCCAGTCCTACAAGAAAATCTTGTGGCTGCATGGATCTCCACTGAAATCAATGGTTCTCTCCAGGGGCAGCTCTATGTATTTTGCCGCCCCAAGCACGGCAGTCAGGTGGCTTTCAGCGGCATGCCTGCGGGAGATCTGCCGGTCCCGCGGCTTCGGCGTACCCGCCGCTGAATTGCCACCAAAGCCGCGGGATCGGCGGACCTCCCGCAGGCATGCCGCCAAAGGCTCCCTGACTGCCGCCCCACAGCGACCAGCAGGCCGCCCCCCCGCAGCTTGCCACCCCAGGCACATGCTTGGTGCGCTGGTGCCTGGAGCTGCCCCTGGTTCTCTCACAAGGGTGTCAGGGCTTATCTGAGTGCAGGATCAGGGCCTTAATCTTATAGATTTCTTATTACTCAGTGATGTGATGCCAAAACAGTGCAGAATAAAAACTTTCATCTCAAAACAGAAAGGCCACTATACACTGATCAGACATCAGATTCCTACATCCACAAGGTTTCTCGGATCAGAAGCAAGAAATAGTTTTTGGTTTTTTTTAAATAGAGTCGGCCCAGCTGCAGTTCTCAATAGCGCTTACGCTCAGCTGGTCTCCTTTTAACTTTCACTTCCGATTTAAAAAGCTAAATTGGGAGTCCTTTAATCTTCTGACTTTGTTTCCTTAATAAGAAGTGAAAGGTATAAGTGGCAGTAGGTTAAGAGATATTGAAAGCTGCAGACGGCGGGCATTCAAATGTTCAGTATACCTAGATCAGAGCATTTTTGAACATTCAGTTCCTCTATGACAGAAAATAAAAAAAACAGCTGTGGCTGTGAGGGAGACAGAGCAGCCGAGTAAGGACAGATTGTTAAGGAAGCAGAGAGAGGGGAGCAGCAGATGTGGAGGTGAGGCGACTGAGTTCTAAAAGACTCTTAATGGGGTTTGATCCTAAAAGGTGTGGAGCACTCCGGCCCTAATGCAGCAAAGGCACTTAAGCACATGCTTAACTTAAAGTCAGTGGCAATATTCTTGTGCTTGCAGTACTAGGAGTACTCACATTCTTAAAGCGAAGCATGGTCTTAAGTGCTGTGCTGGATGGCTCAGAACCTTTCAGCATCAAGCCCTGGAAAGAATAGAAAGCGCGGCGGCAGGCAAGAACTTATTTTAACCCCTGACCTCCGCAATCTTTGTTATCACATACAAAACATGAGGCTTGTCAATTTTTTCTTTGTCTGATATTAAAAACTGACTTTTTAAAAAGTGTCCTTTTATCAATGTGTTTTCCAAAAGCCTTAAAAACAAAATTAATAGAAAACCAATCACATATAATCAATCAATCTATTCCAGGATGGGGGCTCAATGTTGATGTTGATACTACATCAACATTTGGTTTATAATCTTAAACCCAAGTGAAAGACTATACCCTGTTGCTTGCTTACCCCTTTTTCTACTGGCTTTTAAAAACAAGTTAACGGTTTGGGGAGAAAGTGAGGTCTAACAATCAGAACAGGAAATTAGGAATCAGCTATAATCCCTGGGTTCCTTTTCCAGCTCTGCCACTATCCTGAGGAAATCATTTAGGCTGCCAAAATTTTCAAAAGTGGCTACCAATTTAGGGGCTTCAATTTTTGGGTGACCAGCCTTAGCCACTTTAGAACTGATTCATGCTAGGCCTGATTTTCAGAGGTGCTGAGCATCTGCAGTTCCCACTGAGTAAGTGCTCAACCATTCTAAGCCCAAGGTGTCTCAAGTTGGTCTCCCAGTATATGAGGCACTCAGGACAAGGAGCTACTTTCAAAAAAATTAACCTTAGCTTTGCTGTGCCTGTGTTTCTCCATCTGCAAAGTGGAGCCTAATAATGCTTACCCATCTCTCCGGGTTGTTGAGAAGTTGAGATGGTGTTTGTAAAGCCATGTGAGATTCTAGGATGAATAATTTATTTGATCTCTTATTATACTTCAACTAAATGCTTATGCTGGAAACTAGTTTAGTGTTACTCCATAGACCCTGGATACCTGGTGATAAGGGATACAGAAGTTGCAGTTTCAGTATGTTCTTTTCCTCTCTACCTCTGATAGTTTAAGTTAAAATAATTTGATGAGGGCATTTGTTGGACAAAATGATAAGCAGTCCCTGAGCTGCGGAAGGCAACTTTTTGTGTGCATTTTCAATATGAACGTTGAACAGCACCAAGTCACATTGAGTCACAATGCCCCAGAATGCACTGCTTCATATGTCACATCACTGGGCTTGCCTTCCAGCATGTTGTATAATTATATAATATGTTCATTTCTTTTTTTAGCCATCAAGATAAGTGCCAATGTGTTAGGGTTGCAAACCCTACATGGTACCTGAATGTTTTACAGTTAATTAAGAGGTAGCACCAGCTAACTCCCCACAACACTCAAGTAGTACGGATGAGCATTTACTGGACTTCTGGCATGCCCCAGGGTTTTGTACCTACACATTCTGTCTGTGTATAACAAGATTATTTCATATCTAGTGGCATAACTACTTCATTTGTCTTGGCATCTTCCAAATTCCTCAATCAAACTGCACTGGAATATTATAATTAACATAGAACTGTAAAACCAGAGTAAAGTGTGTCAGGGAAAGTAGGTCTGGGAAACAATACTAACTGAAGTTCACTCTCATAGTAAGTTTAAAAAAAAAGGGATCTCATGTAAATGAAGCGTAGGATGGTAAATAGGAACTATGTTCACTTGCAGTCATGCACTATAGCCATTAAGCCTTAAGGTCTTAAAGGTACCAAGCAATGCATATGATAAATTTCTCAAAAACATCCCAGCCATAACATAGTTCTTGCTGATTGCTCATTTACCCATAATGCATGCTGTCATAGCAAAGCCTGACAAATGACAGAGAAAGCTCAGGTTATTTTTTACACTGACTGCCAAGCCCCTCACCTCAGATTATTCATTTATTAGGGCAATCACTGAGGTCTGGGTACTTAATATTGTTTTCACCAAATATGAAAATGATCTACTTGCCTATTCTTTAGTTCCTCCTAGGGCAAGCCATTTATCATCAGCTCAGGATAAATGACTGCTTCATTATAGCCATAATTTATGAGATGTTAGAACTAAAGAGCCACACCTAAAGACTTAAAGCTTTAATATGGATTAAAATAAGATAATCAATCAAACTAATACAAATTTTCTTTAGAATTATTTCTTGTTTTGAAATGGTTTCATGTTTTTAGGTAGCCTTGAATCTCTCGTTACCCAACTGTAGGTATGCTTGTTTCAAAGCCTGTATGGAACAGACAGTGTACCCTTATGGATCAACATTAGATACAACTACATAATAATTCCGTGATTCAGTGAACTTGTGTTTTGGTGTAAAGGGTATTTTTTAGGTCCTTTTATAATTTAGTTGTAATTCAGACTTATTGCGGCTAAAGAGCTTGCTGTTTTAGAGCAGGTGGAAACTTAGCTATGAATTTATTCCATAATCTTTCTTCTTATTGCTATACTTTTCACCCCTTTCTCGGGAAATTTACGCTAGAGGAGACAACATTCTGTTTCAACAATATTTCAATAACTTTGTTCTCGCCTCTGTCTGAAAGAGAATTTCACAACTTTACAATTCGGATAAGAGAAGCTTCTTCCTGTATCTGGGGAATAAAATACCTCTTCCTCCTAAAGCAGCATTACAGCCTGAAAGAAAATGTTTCTGGTTTGTATCTTGATTGTATATTTGCTAGCCCTGAGCCAATACAAATATTATTTCTGAATTACATCTCATGCTCGAAACAGTAGCCTAAACCTACCTAAAAACATAAGCCTGAATCTTTTGAATATTGTGTTGGATATACATAGTTTATCACATTTTTTAAACATATACCGCTAGGAAGAAAATCAGGCAAAGGATTAAAAGATAAACAGAGCAATGCTAGAGACATGCAGGTGCAGATTTAGAGCCTTCAGAAAGTTCTCGCCGTCTTCCTAAAGCCATGTAGCCTGCAGGTGAGACAAATGGTCCCCTGCTGCCTGTCGGCAAGTCTTGAATGATACCTCCAGCAAGGCCTAGTGACTAGAAACCATTCAGCCTTGAAATTAACATCCCAGGGAAAAACCTTTACCTCCCCTTTAGACAACAGCAAGCTTACATCTTCCGGGGGGGGGGGGGAGGGAAGAGAGGGAGAGAGATGACAAAAAGGGTGCTAAGGCAGACAGTGGGAGAAGCCACGCTATGCTCTCAGGAGGAAGTGTTCATTTTCTATCACACAGAGAGCTCCGAGAACTACCAGATGCAGATAATGCTTCTAGCCAACATGGTCAATCCCATTGCTTCCTGAGCCACATGCCCTAAACAAGTGAGGTCTGTACACTTCCAAAGACACAGCATTCTAAGCTACAGATACATATGACAACCAATCTCTCTCAAAAGCCAAAGACTTCATGTGTTCATAAGAAATGCCTATAAAATACATTTAATTGAAGCCTAATGCAGGGTTTATTATGACAGAATACATTTCAGCTTCATAGGCCATTTGTGTTTTCAGCCAAAGATGCTTCTCTAATGACACTGAAAATGGTTTAGTTGGAATCCAACTCAGGTCTTTGTTAGCTAAAGGACATTTTTCAATTCAGTCATCACTCCCCCTTTCATATAATACAACATCAGCACTTCAGCAGGAATAAAACAATTTAAATTCTGCAGTTATACTGTGCATGAGCTATTTATTCTCTGTATATATGTGCAGGAAATACTTTGCCCACACAAATTATATTTATAAATATAGGTTTGTGAGATATATATATATATATATATATATCTGTGTGTACACATATGCATACATGCATTGTGTGTGTGTGTGTGTGTGTGTAGCTATCTATATTGGGCTTCTGATTTTCAGTTCTAACCAATAAACACTGATAAAACATTCTCAATGCAAAAAAAATATGAAATTTGTATTTATCCAATAAACACCAGGAAAACAGTGGAAATGGTTACTTGTACTTAAGGATTTGTCTGCACAGAGCAGTAAAGCAGACTACAGGGGTCTGATTTCTAAAGCGCACTAAGATGTAGTGCATTAATTGGTCCATGTACACCTTGCTGGTGTGCACTAAAGGTTCCCTAATGCACTTTAAATGGTACTACATTGAAGTGTACTAGATTACTCATGATAATATATACAAAGAGAAAGATTTGGTCATAAGCCTTAAAAAATGTTTAAAATAACCCCCCAAAAATGAAATTAATAAATCTTGAAAAACAGAAGCTGTGTGTGTATATATGTATACACACAAACACACACACACACACACACTTGTATGTGGAGAGAGAGAGAGAACATATGCTTTGGAGTGTATGTATAAATTAATGATAATGAATAAAAAATTAAGGACTAGGGCCAGACTGTCAAAAGTACTCAGTGCCCACAGCTGGGGCCAGGTTCTCTGAAGTGAAAATCTGGCCACTTATTTAGGTGCCTAACTAAGAGCTCCTTAGCGGTAAGCCCTTTTGTTAAGGTCACAGCAGAAGTTAACAGAATTTGTTTTAATGGCCTGAAATTGCCAACAAATACCATGGACCATATCTTGCCATATGTTTCACCAATGCCCTGGGAGGAGAAGGGGGCAGAGGTGGCCTGTTCTCTCTTAGTGCATCTGTGCAATTACAAAGAAGAATAGCTACTCAAGACTGTTCTAAGAAAGGGGGCCCACTCTCATCATCTCTGGTGAATCAAAGCCCACGGAGGTGACGAGCTAGCTAGTGAGGGTGACCAGGTCCCAGATGGGTAATTTGAATGCTGCAGCTTGTATCATGTGCTAAATGAGTGTGCAGGCTGCTCCATTTTGGAGCAGCATTAAGAAGCATCTAGTAGTGACTGGGTCATGGCCTCTCCCTAATCCTGCAATTCTGCCGGGCAGCAGGTTTTACTGCCACATGGCACAGGGTCTGGACACGCACCAAGGCCTTGCAGATCCCCAGGGATTCAGGCGAGACCAGGGTCATTGGTGTGGAAGCTCTATGCCCCAGGCAGCTCATAAACAGGTGTCCCCACTGTGGAGGGTGTTCTGAAGGAAAGGTAACATAAACCCAATATTTCCTTTGTGAGCTCTGCTGGACATAAGGGTAGTAGAGAGAGGGGGATTATATGCATTCTCCTCAGGCTTGTCCAAACACCACTGAGTCCTTCCACTCAGATCCCCTTAGGCTGCAGGAGGTAAGGGCTGATGTGCACACGGAGGGTCTCCACTTGGCATGGATCTCTCCCAATCCACTGTGTGCCATTCTGCCCAGTATGAACAGGCTGGCCCTTGAAAATACATGCAGCCAAGCCTATTCCATTACCCCCACACAGAATCTCCCAGTAAGGACTTGTCTACACTTGAAAGTTAATTTAGATTAAGGTAGAGTGTGAATTTAAAGTGCAACAGGTATTCCTGAAACACTTCATGTGCAGAGTTAGCTTTCAAAGTGGATTAAACTGGAAAAAGACACTCATTCCAGAACAAGAGTGCCCACGCATGGAGTTAATCCAAAATAGTCATTCTGGAATAGCTCTTCCAAAATAACTCCATATGTAGACAGGACATCAGGACAGGATTTTCCCAAGAGTATCTCAGGCCTTCTCAAAGTCAAAAACAATCATAATTATTTTTAAAGCAAATTCTCTCCTAGGAAAAGAACTTGTATTCCATGTTCTATGCCAAAATAAATGTAAGATCAATATAGAGGTGCTCAAAAATAGGGGCTGGTAATGCAAATACTGACACAGCAAAGAGGAGAGTGCAGAGTGCAGTTAGATGATCTGGATATGAATATGTCGCATAAATAATTATGTCTTAATGGGTGATTGTATTACTCACTATTTTAAAGGATTCGTACATCCTATAGACTTATGTCACCAAATACAGTTATGTGACTGGTTCATAAAGGAAAGACAATTTATACAAGCTATACCTGGGACTAATCTTGCAAGCTCTCTATGCACAGAATTCCTGTTGATTTTAATAGAAGTTTACAGGATCTGATAATTAAACAAAAGTTTCCACTAAACAGCTTTTCACTGTTCTGCGAGCTAAACTCTTGTATGTGCTGTCATCTTAGTCACAGAGTCACCCTATGCTGCCAATCGTAACACCACACACATAACACTTTATGCATATAATGCAAAAGATGCATTAAGAAAAATGTAATGGCAAAACTTATATCAAATACATGACAGCCTGGCAGTTTGTAGGAGCACTTGAGCTAAATCATACAGCCCTTGAACCCTTGCACTATCCATTCAAGTCATTAGGAATTTTGCAAGCAAAATGTCTGTAGAAACCTCCCAATGCTATGCCTTGTGGGCTTCCGCATGGATTTTATCTAATTTAGCTTGGGAAATTCTGCATTTCATCCCTCTCCACAAGAAATAAATACTGTTCAAATAAAGTCATCTTTAAGGGTCTAGTTCTCTATAGCCCTTCTCCTTTGGTAGTCAGTTACACCAGTGCAAACTGGGTACAAAATGCAACCAAATGAAATCTGGAATCATTTGATACCCACCTGGTATTGACTTTGCACAGATATAAAGGACTAGACAAAGTGCAGGTCTATGGAGAATCATGACAAAAATATACAGGCTTCCATTTTTTTTAACAGCAATATTGGCAATCATCAATCTGCCACAATCCTCCTAATGATCAGGATTGGTGCTAGTTATAAGGGTATTCAGAGCTGTTATGCCACTCCCAGCTGGTTGGCATCTGCAGTAGGTGCCACTGGGCTATACTTGGATAGTATGGCAGTGCCATCATCTCCTCCCATTTGCTTGAACTCTTGAGCCTTTTAATGCCCCAGGGATCTCTGCAACTAGGTACCTACCCTAATGTTGGCACTGCTGATATTAGAGCTATGTTTGAACTAAATCTCTGGATTCAATACCTCAAAACTTTGAGCAAGTTTAGATGTGGGCATATCTTTAATATGAGGATGTGCTACAAAAAAATCTTACTCATTTTGTGGGTACAGTATTTTTAAATGAACAAAGATATTTTGCTAAGTTGAAAAAGTCAACGTGAACCGAACAAGAAACAGCAACTTCCATGCAAACTGCTAAATTACCAATTAGCTTCTTAAAACAATTGAAAGTCACAGAGAGCCCTCAATGCACAGACGCGGTTAATTAATTAACATTAGATGTGATTAATAATGAGTCTCGTTTAATAGTAAATATCTGCCTGCAATGACTGCATGACAGAACAAAAAGCCTTCAGAGAGCAGGCAACTATATTTATCCTGATTGTGTTTGGGATTTTAACATGTTTTGTGCAGGCTGACAAATGGCCTATTAATTATCTAATGTTGTCTGACAACAACAGCTTGATAAAGATGTATGTTTTTGAATTGCTGGATGAAAACTGCTGGAGAAGAGCCCCACAGGGGCCTTGCTGTCCTCAAACTGGGCTCCAAGCCATGACGACAAGCAAGACAAAGCCCTATCTCCTGCCACAGCCTTCGGAGATAAAATATGTCTTGGCATTTAGGGACATTTTCAGAAAACTGCTTCTGCAACATCTGATTAGGAAAAGGAGGAGTATGTCTTTACTAAATTGGGGTTAAGGCATAATCAATATCATATATGGAGTGTCTGGCCTATTCTGCATAAACATAGGCACTTCATATTATTAAGGAGTCTATAATGCAGAGAAAGCATATGGCAGGACTTTGCACCTCTCTCTATTCTTTTTATTCAGAACTTTATCTTCCAACCTGTTTGACAGCTGCTCCTAAGTGGTTTCACAGTGCCAAATTATTTTTATGATTGTCTGATGTTTTATTCTCCCATTCCAGTTAATGAGATAGGATCCCACAATGGTCATAATTCAGAGCTGTCAGAACTAAAAAGCATGCTTGTGGCAAGATAGCCTGATGGTAAATAAGGCTAAAAGCAATTGATAATAAAAACTCTCTTATCCCAGTCTCCTCTGCAATCAAAACTTGTTTGGGATTTCCTTTGTGTTCACCTGTACTGCAAATTCCCCTTTTGGACAAGTAACCTATCAATCCTTGTGTAAAGTCACCCTTTTAATTCTGCTCAACCTTTCCTTGTAATGAAATGTGTAGGATACATAGGAAACGTTGGAATGTCTCAAGATATTGAGTGCTATATTATAATTAAAGGGCTTGTGTATCATTTATTGTGCCAAGGGAATAATTTGTCATATGTACTTAGAAGAAAGTGTTCAAGGAATGACCTTTAAGAGTCCCAGGAAATGCTTCATATTTGGAATCCCCAGTGGTTTTAATGAAAACTTTCAATGAAATCCTATTTAGAGTCCTAACACTGAAGAAAAGAACCCTGGTCTCTCTCTTACACTCATTTATTTTGCATTAGGATGGACATAAACATGTATTAGGGAGACTGAGAATCAGGAGTTCAGTTTTATACCAAATTCTGCCACAGACCTCCTGTGTGACCTTGTCATTCATCTTCTTAGTGCCTCAGTTTCTCTATAAAATGGGGATAATAATACCTATCACACAGTAGTGAGACAGGATGTTCTGCAGATTAATACATTCATCTTTTGTAAAGCACTTTGAGACTTTTAGGTAGAAGGTACTACTCCAGTGCCATGCGGTCAGTCAGCCCAGTAGGCAAAATGAGTACTTTCAAAAGAAAGAAATGATGTAATACACTGCTTTGGAGAAGAAAATGTTTGAAGAAACTGACATTAGTACATGTCCATTTACCTGCAATTCAGTGAAACAGCAGACATACAGCAGTAATGACAACTCAAATGCCTGGTGAAAGGGGTGCCCCTTTGGGGATGAGCTCATATATATATATAGTTTATTTTAAAGTTTTGAGATCTGATCCAAAGCCCACTAAGGTAAATTTTTCCATGGACCAACATGGGCTTTGGATCAGGCCTTACATCACTTTTACAATGATTAACTCATGCTTCACTTTTAAAGATTTCTTACAGCCTACTGTATATTTTCAGTAATGGTTGTTTGTGGTCATGGAAACAAATACCAAAACGTAAGCCACAGTAATAGCCACCTGAATTTCCACCCTGAAACTAAGCATAGGGCAGAAGAACTTTCCTATAGGAATGCCAACCAACAAAGATTGGTCTCCCTATATTTAATGACTCTCAAGTGTGTCTGTCATCCACCTTTAAGCCTGATTTGTTTGTAATCAACCAGGTCCGCATGGTAGCATAGGAACACATGAAATGCCATACTTCATTAGACCTGTGGTCCATCTGTCCCATCTAGACAGTGGCCAGTACCAGCTGCTTCAGGAAGATGCAAGAAACCCAGCCATAGGCAATCCTAGGATACTTTTCCTGACGACAGGTTTTCTCCTAACCTCTAACAGTTAGAGGCTGGCTTAAGCCCTGAAGTATGGAGTCATCATGGCTAAGCAAGTCTGACTGTGTATTTTTAGATCACTTGCTTATAAAATGGATTAGTTATTTTTTTTTACTCTCTTCCAAAGTCCTGGATAGTTGGACTCCTGATACTAAGGCAGCATGACTTTGCAGGCAGAGGAATATGAAAATGGTACCAATACAAAAATTTAAGTCTCTAAAATAATTCTGCTAAAATGTGAACATACACAGGACACACAAGGGTGGAGGGTGGCACCAACACTTATCATCCTTCATGTAGGATAATCACTTGTGGTGTCGCCGTTCCTTGAATACAGCAGCCATTTCAAATTCATGCCAGTCTAACCTCAGTTACACTTTAAAAGTTTCTTCCATTTTGAAACATTCTACCAGCTGGAGAGATATTCTGTACGCTCAAAGTGGGGAATTCCTCTCAAGCTGGCAATCTCTCTTAACACAGAGTGAATTTTCTAAGTGAGACCATTGTATTACACCAAACCATCAGGTACTCCTTAGCAAAGATGTAGCTATAGATAGATTTCACATTCAGCTAGTTTGTGCCTAGAATTTGTTAAACTAATGCTGATCAAACTTTTAATCTGCACCACACAACCATGTATGCTCTATTTATTACAAGAAAAATAGGAGACAGAATAGACTATGGTGTGTATGGTACATTGTCTATGAGGTGGAAAAAATGATTATTCCTGTTTTCACCATGGTGCATTATACACAAAGTATAAAAGAAATGTTTCCATTCTCTTTACTATACTTTGAGTTGCCCTCAGTTCAACTAATAAATATCGCCAGCACTTGCTGTAAATATAATGGGCTAAACCATGGGGTCCAGCCACGAGGTACTTGCCACAAGTTAGGAGTAGGACGCTGTACAGGTGGCTTTAAGGGACTTGTGTTTTTCCCGTCCTGACATATCTGTGCCATGCAGGTCCCCAGACTCAACCTGTGCCTCCCATTAAAGCAGCTGAGGATTGCTCAGGTGAAGGGATAACTCAGCCATGCCATCTGCATCACCTTCAGGAAGGGGGGTGATATAGGAGCTGTTATGCTGGTCTGTGTCACTCAAGGATTTCCCTGCGCTTGCAAAAGATTCTTTTGTACCCGTTTAGGGGGCTTTGGGGCCACTCTGTGTCAGCAGAGCAAGGCAAAGCTGCCTTCACACATCAACATCAGATGGGTACGGATAACATGTTACTTTCACAGTTATGATTAAGGCTAAGATTTTGTCATGGTTATTTTTAGTAAAAGTCATAGACAGGTCACGGGCAATAAACAAAAATTCATGGAAGCCATGACCAGTCTTTGACTTTTGCTGCTGTGGTTTCCCCCACCACCGTGGTGGTTGGGAACTGTGAGGTACCCCTTCTGTCCATGGCAGCTGGAAGCTGCAGGGGGCCCCCCACCAGCCACAGCAGCTGGGAGCTGCAGGGTGACCATATTTCCAAAAGAGAACACAGGACACCCCCAGCCGCTCACCCAAGGCGCCCCTCTCCTCACTCCCCTGCACGAGGCTGTCACCCATCGCTGGAACCCTGCAGAGGGCCCCTCAGGAGTCTGTCGCCTGTTGCTGGAACCCTGTAGGGGGACCCTGAGGAGGCTGTTGCCTGTCGCTGGAACCTTCCCGGGGCCCCGCTGGCTGCCAGCTCCAGTCCCTCAGCGCCTGGGGCTGAAGCAGAGAATGTCACGGAGGTCTCTGGAAGTCACGGATTCTGTGACTTCTGTGACCTCCGTGACATAAACCTAGCTTTATTTATGATGTCTCAGGCCTCAGACCATCATAATTATTACTTAATATTTATTTTACCGTAGCACCCCAACCCCCAGGACAGGGAGTCGATTGGGCTACATGCTCTCACACAGGGCCTGATCCAAAGCCACTGACTCAGGACCATGGGGGTTTCCCTGAACACCTTTCATCTTCACTTCAGTGCTAAATGTATTGATATTTGGGGGTTTACAACAGAGTGCAATCTCAGTATGGACAATGTAAGGAAATTTGATATGGCAAAGCAAGGTTCAGATACTCCTTTTTCTAGTCACAAGGAAAGAAAATTGATGACGCCACAAGTTTAATGCTAATTGATTTATTACCTGCCTAAGCAAATCCTGGGCAATGCAATGGCAGGCTTAGACTTAAAGCAAATGATTTACAAGATAATGTTTGACTCTGGGAAAGGGTAATCAGATCCAGATACAATGGATGATAGGATAATTGAGAAGAAATAAAAGAGGATAAATAGCCATGTGCTAATGAGTTTACAGGCCCTAATGGGGAGGACATCAGTTTTAACACTCAGGTTATGAGCTAGGAGCAAGGCTTTTTTTCTTCAGCAGCTAAAGATGTAGTGCTAAAACAAACCAAGATTAATGGTGTCCCACTCACTTACTTAGCCATTCTTTACACCTTCGACAGCTTCTTGTATTAAACGTATGGTTGTTTTTTTAACCAGGTTTAGCCAAAGCAGTTCACCTCAACTGGAAGCCACCTTACCTATACCAAGGCTGAGACACATCAGTTGTCTTTGGGCAAACCACTCAAAGAGCATCCTTCCTTCCTCCTGCAGCACCGGCTGACTGATGAGTTTGCAATGTCTTTACAAGTCTCTTAAGGGTCCTATGAATATTCTTAAGCCTTTGTTCTGCCTTGGTGCACTCAGCTGTTGAAGCAGTTGCCAGAGCAATACTATCTCACATCATGATTCATGTTTATATCTTTCTCTCCTTCCATTCCACACCACCAGCTAGAAGCAGAGACACTTTATTATTATTTCTGATTACTGCTATAGTAGTCTAATTTTTTCACCAGGATGGGGAGGCTCACCAGCCTTGATGCAGCAACACACCATTCATACAGTATCTACATCCGCCACAGAGAAATAAAAGGACGGTGGCGTGGGGTGCTATTGGGGAGGAATACAGATATGAAGCACTGCCTAAGACACCGAGCCCATACTCCAATTAAGGCTTCCAACAAATGAAGTTTAATATGCTGAATTGTGGTACAGTTCCAGCATGAATACAACTCTCAGAAATGCAGCTCCAGTGAAGCTTTTAAGTCATAATATACACAACATGTTCAATGCTCTATTTCAAAGAGAGAGAACACTAGGCAAGGTGCAGTAAAATAGCTAGGTCCCCCTGATTTAAGACACAGGAAGCATTCCTTTAGGAGGCCAACTGTTCTTTGGAGATGCAGATGCTAATTAATTATAGTGGGTCCAATTCCACACAATCCACACATAGCTCTATTAAATCCAGTGGGAGTTGTGTGTACAGGAGGATGTGGAGTAGTTTTTTGTTAATTCAGGGCCAGATTGTGACCTGCTACACATAGTGAATAAACTCACCATATGAGTCGTCGCATCCAGGGCCGGCTCCAGGCACCAGCTTGGGGCGGCCCCTTCGGAAAGGGGCGGCACGTCCAGCTATTCGGCGGCAATTCAGCGGACAGTCCCTCACTCCCGCTCGGAGCGAAGGACCTCCCGCCGAATTGCCGCCACAGATCGCGATCGCGGCTTTTTTTTTGGCTGCTTGGGGCGGACAAAACCCTGGAGCCGGCCCTGGTCGCATCAGTGTGAGTAAGGGGATCACGGTTTGACCCATACAATTAAAATGTGTCTGTTGTAATCCATTTGAAATAGCAACCCAAGGTTTAGTTTGTTAAATTGACTCAGAGTTTTCATTCTTCTTAATCTAGCTTTTAATGTTCTCTACAGACCTTTTGCCAGTTTAAAAATACACTGTTTCTATTAATTGAATCAGAAAAGCACAGCTAAATAAACAAAATAATTTTATCCTTATATTGGTCAAAGTAGTAGGGGAAGAAATAGTGGCCCAACCCAAAATCCTGGATCCAAGCAGCCCTGAATTTTAGGACTGTTTGGTAATGGAACCAAATATTCTGGATGGCCCCTCTCTTCGTGGGCCTGATCCAAAACACACTGAAGTCAATGGGACTTTGACTCATTGGGCTTTGGATCAAGCCCTATAATAAGCCAAACAACAATCATAGATCCAAACAGCCCTGAATTTGGGGGGGCTCAAAATCTGGCTCAAAATCTGAATTTTGCCACTTGAGCCTCTCTCTCTTTCTTCTATAGGAATGAGTAAAAACATGGCTAAACTCTGCCCCGGCTTCTATTAACTGCTGTGGGAGCCATGCATACGTGAATCTGATGACAAAATCTGAACCACACCTTATAGCTCTCTAGTCCTGCAAATTATCAGCTATTCTTTGCAATTAAACTCCTGCCACATTGACACTCATTTGGCTGATTTTCACACTAAACAAAACCAAACAAACCCTTCAGCTAACAACAGCAGTGCTACCCTAGTTTCTTTTACCAAAAAATGATCTTGTTTATTTGTGAAACAAAATGCCAAAAAATACCAGTAAGAATTTTTGTTAAACACATTATTTCAATGTGTTTTTAACAGATTGGCATGTTCACTTTCAGAAACCAGCCGAGAATGGTGCACTTCAAATGGTTGCTATTAGCACTAGAATTGTTCTACTTGAAGCAAATTACCTTTTCAATTTGAAAGAACACATAATGTAAGCTCACAGTTCTGGTATCAAACACTATTGTACAAAAAAACAAAGGTGTGACTAAAGAGTCTCCATTCACTCTTAAAGATAAAATATGGGTTTAATATGCTGGAAAAAATGTTAACTGAATATTTTAAATGTTGCTTGCTTTTTTATTCCTACTGACTGAATTTTTTTTTCAGTGCAAAGATGACATACTGCATTTCCCCAAAAAAAAAAAAAAAAAAATCCTAATGACCAAGGATTGACCCACCCTCCACTTTAACAACTATGGGAGTTTTTCCACTGACTTCAATGGAATTGAATTAAACTCCAATGACCATTGTTTTGATATGGAACCTTCCACTCTCCACTCTCCCACTATATGATGGGTATGAATTTTGCTATCACTCTATTTAGAATCTGAGCCCATTACGTCAAAATCTATGACATTGACTGCACGTGCAATGTCAAGAACATTTTCGCTACTCAAAATGTAAACAGTATTTCACCACATTTGTTTAGTAAACTGTTCTCTCGTAGAATTAAATAATTATTTAAACAGTTCAACAAATGCAAATCTGTCATGGGTGCAATAGCCCTTCTCTTATAGGTGTGCTTTCACTTCCTTCAGCCTTGGCAGTGACTCCAATCCACTCCCATCGCTGATATTTGTGTCTTCACATCATGCCACACATCAGTATGTGAAAGTTGAAGGCTTGATTTTCAGCAAGGCAGACGCCTAGAGATGTGTGCCAAAAATGTGCCTGCAATGTTTTATACAGATTTGTCCCTAACATGTCATTTGATTCTGCTTATATTCAGTATGCATATGCAAATACTCCATTTTGACAACTGTGGGATTAGCCACACAATTGCACATGTATTAATGCGCATAGTCCTGGCCTCCTGTCTTTTTGAAAGTTAGGCCCACTATGCCATTGCATCAGGATGCCAGAAATAAAAGTGGAACTTCTTGTGTGACTTGAAGTAAATCCCCTGAACTCTTTGTGCCTAGGTTTGTCTTCTGCAAAATGGGGATAATGGAACTTGCAAAACTTTTTAAACTACTTTGACATCCCCTAATAAGACTACAATCCAACAATTTAAGCATGTGTGTAACATTAAGCACATGAGTAGTCCCACTGAAGTCATGCATCTGCGTAAGTGATTTGTTGGCTTATAGCCCATATGGGTCAAGTATGATGCTATATTATTATTGATGGGAGAATGGAACCCCAGAGAATGAAGTACTGTAGAGATGCTTTGGGCCACATCTTTCATTACACTTACATTACACTTTTTAAAATAGATATAACCAGGAGCGCCGTCAGCTTTTCTGCCGCCCTAGGCGGCGGAAGGTCCCGCTCCGAAATACCACTGCGGTCGCCGCCCCCGAAATTGTAGTGCCCTAGGCGACCGCCTAGGTCGCCTAATGGGTTGCGCCGGCCCTGGATATAACCCTTCTTGTTGTCCAGATATACTTCAGTTTGTTCATTTTGTTATCATTATTGGATGTTGTTTTCCTGCAACAATCAAATCCTTGGGAAGCAATTGCCACTTTAGAGTTAAAAGAAATGAAATGTGCTGAAATGTAACTACTTTTTATGTTTAGTAGCAAATCTTTAAAATTAAATAACAAATAACTCTTTTATTTTTGCTAAGATAAGGTCTTATATTTACATACTGTCTTTCATGCTAAAGCTCTCAAACTCTCTCTCCAGCGCACATGCTACATAAACACACAGACAAACTGATATCTGTAGAGATCGATACAAACACACACCACCAATGAAATGCAGCCTCCTCTGGGGCAGTGGAGGGCAGCAGCCATCTTTAGCACAGCATGCTGCACAGCACTATGAGCAGGGGATATTTTATCCAAGGACAACTCCTCCCAATTCTTGCAAAAAGAACCTTGGTGTCTTAAGAGTTATATTTTTAGATCCTGTACACATGCACATGTAAAACTGAGCACACACACACACACGCATTTACACTGCTCATTTATACACACTTGCACTTTTAATAATCTACCACCTGCAAGCTTGCCAATTCTAACACTTGCACACGTGAAGGTACCACTATTGAAAGTGCACGAGCAGTTGTTTTCCTCTGCAAAGTGCAGATGCATGTAGGTGGCTGTACAACTTTGCGCGCACTCAGGAGGAAGCCTGGTAGAAGCTGTTTTGAAAATGCAATCCTTACTGTCCTTATACAGCAGGCAGGACTTCCCGTTATAAAGTCTAATGTGAAAAACACAAACACACCACAGAGTGCACAGAACTCAGCTGATCTGCCTTGAAAGGATGAAGGCTTGAGTCAGCCCTCCTGGGATTTGAGCTTACAGTTCCAGGGAGTCTTGAAAGACTAACACACTGGACTGAGACACAGGAAATGAGGAGTCAGTTCTCAGCTTTGCTGCAGGCTTTCTATATGAAAACAATTGATGGGACTAATGTTCCTAAATCACTTAGATGCTTTTGAAAATGTTACTCTTACTCTCTTGGGCCCAGATCCTCACAAGGTATTCAGGCTCCTAACTTCCAATGAAATCAATGGAATTTAGGAACCTAAATACCTTTGAGCATCTGACTCTTGGTGCCTCAGCTGTCCATCCATAAAAGGGCAATAATGATACTTGTTTTCCCCACCATTTGACTGTCTTTATCTGTTTAGACTGTAAGCGCTTCAGGGCAAGGGCTGTATCTTATTATGTATATGTACAACACCTAGCAAAAGGGGGTCCGGATTTCACTTTGGGGCCTTCTAGGTGCTACTGTAAAACAAATAAAAAATAGTAATAATAGGCTTTCCATATCTGAAACTAAGGTATTTTTAACATATGTTTTCTGAACCTGATGCTAAGCTATCCCCTCTGGCAAAAAAGCTACGCTTACTTTCAAGACTAGCTACCTGCAAAGTTATACAGGATACATATATTTTAAATTCCACTAGTTTCTGTCTTGAACTTGTTAAAATAAACACCCATTTAAAAGCCAGATGTTTGACATGGCACTAAAACTTTTTTGGGGGAAAGAACCAATTTCATCAGAGCTGTCAGCTCATATGCCAGTGATTTTCAGCCCGGTGCCACTGGAAATAACTGAGACATAATATTTTGAGAATCGTGGTATATAATGGAAACACCAACACAACCTTAACTCTGGCTGTACTACCAGCACTGCTGTAGTATAGTTGCACTTCTCCTCTTTCAGCTTTAGCCAACAGGTAAACCCCTGAGGAAAGGAAAATGTGACATGTATGCAAAAAAATAAGCTCGTGGATATGGATAAGCTGTGCGCAGATATTGGGATTTTCAAATAGGTACTTCTCAAAGGAGCTGTACTGCACACCTTTGACCTTTAACTGGAGTGTTCAAACATTGCATGTAATGATGACTACCAATGAAAGTTCTATGCTGTGCTTGGCTGCACTTTCTATATGAGTGCCAGCAGTAAGATAAATGATAAACTGGTTCACTGGAGTACTAGTGGTTTGGGGGCTATTGATTTTTGGTCCATTCTCTTTAAAAGTGAGATCTAAAAAGTTGACAGAGGGTCATTAATTTCATCATATACTTGTCGTCTCATCCATAACCAATCCAGAGGCTGAGTGTGCTTGTCACTCTCTGTTTGCACTTTATTTGTTTAGGTTTTCTTGGTGATTCTACAGTTTTTTTCCTTTATTTCAGCTTTTTTTTTAAATGAGCTCTATCTGGAATCCTTCTGCGAATTATACACACACACACACACACATACATACAAACACATATGTGATTGGTAGATTCAGTGGTTCCATTACCAAATCTATGTTAGGCAAAGAAAGAGTAGTTACCTTTGTCAGGTGCTTTTCATTAAAAAAAGATGACTCCCATAAAATTCATCATTGTAATTAAATAAACACTTGTATGGGAGCATCAGGGTCTTGTCTGAATGAATCATTAAAGAAGTTGGAGACATTTTTCCCTATGAAAATTCCATAGGTTCATGACAATGTTCTCGTATTGTATAGAAACAAATTTAAATGGGCATATAAGCACAATAATTTGAGTCTCCTTTATTGTAGTTCTGAATGGGCCCTTAGTGACTCTATGTAATATACGAACTAGAGAAAACTTGTACCAAAGCTCACTAGAAATATATTTTTATTGGCACATTGCAGTTTTCAGTGCAGCAAAGAGATTTGGGGGCATTCTCCTTAATTATTAGTGGAGTAACAATCAAATAAAAATCTTTTAAGACCAGTGAAATATTCAGTTCATCTGGTGGATAAACATTAGTAGGAGAAAGTAATTCACATATAAGGATTTCATAGCGAAGGCAGTTGTTAAAATGCAAGTTGTTAAAATATATTTCTTGGTAATGGTATCATCCATCTCCAAATACACAGTCCATATACACTGTTTCTTTTTTGGAGCCCAACACAAAAGTGTATGGAGAAAGTAAAAGAAAGTGTGATTAAGTACTATAGACGATGGCAAGAAAATCCGGTATTAATAATATCACAGTCTGCCAGTAAATCTCTGTTTTATAGGTGAAGAAATGCATTTCTACTTTAAAGTGTGTTTTTATATACCCTTGAGTGCCCAACTAGCTAAACTACCAAGGGAGCTCTACATGATTTAGAAGTTAATCCTTCAAATGGCTAACAATTGAATGCCTCAGCTGTTTGTAGTTGCCTACTGCTGGCTAATTTCATTTTTGTTTCATGTGTTCAGTGGCAAGCTTTCATTGTTCAGAGCCTTGACACCGAGGTTATAAGTGTAGTTAATTTAGTTAAAATGAGGCTGGGAACATTCACGCCATGTTCAGCTTGTTATGACTAGGCCTGGTAGAAGTTGAGGAAAACATGCCTGGAGAACAAACACGAATGAAAAACAGAAAGAGCAGGGGAGGGGGAGAGAGGGAGAATCTAAATTTACAAAGCTAGTGGGCATGGAACAAGCTTTAAAAAAATCAACAGAGAACACAGCAAAATTTAAAGCCTAAACTTGCTATTTTGAGGCCCAAAAAACTTGTATGTTGGAATATTAAATCTTCAACTTTTTATGAACAGGTTGTTGACCATGCCTTCCCCCTTTCACTCTTCCTTTCTTTTCTGTATCTCTGATGCTTTAGAAAAAATAAACCACACTTAAAAAGAATATTTGGGGGCTTTTACTGGCTCTCTCCCCTATTTTGTTCCTCTGGAAATTTACAGGGGGGAGATACTTAAGGGTTGTTTTCAGTGCTCAGAGCATAATTCCCCTCTAGCTTTCAATCCTGAGTGAAACACACTGATTGACCTAAGATGTTCTGATCATGAGAAGGAAAAAACATTTTGGAATTATAGTCTTAATACCCTTAATACTCCACCTCTCCTGCAGCAAAGGACTGTCCTTCTAATTTTTTAAACAGGAACTCAATGTTATTCAATGGAGTTCATCCTGTATGGTAGGAAATCCTGTAGGATTACATTACGAGGCTCTTGGCCTATAGGTCATAGTGAAGTTTTGCTGTCACCTTTTGTTTCAATAGCTCCACTGCTGTCCCCCATTCCCCACTCATGCTTCCAATCACACAGTACAGAATGAGCAAAGCTTGACCTTGACTATGTGGTCAATGCTGCTTCACTGGGGGACCCTGAGCGTGCATTTCATCATAAACCTATACAATGGGTATTCTGAGGCTTGTGACCACACCCTAAAGCAAGCCATCAGAAGAAAGTTTGAGAGCTAAGGGACTTATTCATTAAAGTTCTCAACTCTGGCGAACAGTCTTTTAAAGTCCTAATTATAACTTTAGTCAATAGATATCTTGAGGTAATCTACTGGTTGGCTCTAGTTATGTTTGATCATAGATACAGAAGCACAGAAATCATTTCAGCAGTTGAACATGTTGGATTTTTACAGGATTATGAGCTTGTGCATTTTTAAAAACCTTTTAGCATTCATAAAATCTCTCCCTTTGTACAGAGATAAATATTTATTTTTTCAGGAAGTCATTAATTTTGGAGTTTGAGAAATATGAAATAGACAAAGTGGGTAATTTTTCACACTTAGAACCATTTCCCTATTATATTATGACTATTTTTCTTGCACTACAGTAAGAGATTAATATGGCTGTTATTTTCTCCACTAATTGGCTTTACAGATTGTCATGGGAGATAGCACCTAATAAAGCCAAACAAGAGAGAAAATACTAAGAGCATCAAGCTATCCCATAACAAGAGGTTCTATTCATTAAGGGGTAAAACGCCATTAGGGCAGGTTTGCTATGGAATTTGTTGGTACAAAAGTGCAGCATGCACTAAAAACACCAGTCAATTACATAGTATCAGAGGGGTAGCCATGTTAGTCTGTATCCATAAAAACAACAAGGAGTCCGGTCACACCTTAAAGACTAACAGATTTATTTGGGCATCTGAAGAAGTGGGTTTTTAACCCATGAAAGCTTATGCCCAAATAAATCTGTTAGTCTTTAAGGTGCCATCGGACTCCTCATTGTTTCAGTCAATTACATGGTTGTCCTGTTCTTTAAAACACTCCAGCTTTCTGCATAAATGGTCCCCAATAGCTGTTCATGCAAATGATAGCACAGAGTCATCACTACGGAAAGTGCTATTTCTGCTCCAAACCAGCAAGCTGTTATTCAAGCATATTGGCCCTCCATGCAAGATTTGATATGCAAGTGCAGTGCTTACTCTAGCATGTGCTCATCACCTCTCCTGATCACCTCTTTTCATAAAGCATTGTGTGGGAAAGGTTTTAGGTCCGTGGTGGGCAACCTGCGGGCCGCACGTGTCCCATCAGGGTAATCCGCTGGCGGGCCAGGAGACAGTGTTTACATTGACAATCTGCAGGCCCGACCGCCCACGGCTCCCCTTGGCGGGCCACTGCCGCTTCCTGCAGCTCCCATTGGCCGGGAACGGTGAACCGCAGCCACTGGGAGCTGCGGGCAGTCATGGCTGCGGATGGTCAATGTAAACACTGTCTTGCAGCCTGCCAGTGGATTACCCTGACGGGCCGCAGGTTGCCCACACTGGTTTAGGTGATACTAAAGGGATTGTATTCTAGTCTGAAAACAGCATAAAGAACAATTGTTAATAACCCCAGAGCTATACATTTACTACAAGACTGAGGGTGGGGTTTCACAGTTGGTGGTGGGAAATGAAGGCACTTTCTACTCTAGTTCACTGCTTTCCCAACTCCACACAACCATCATATGGTTTCCTGCTTTAACTTGCACTTTCCTACAGTAGGGCCCTTCCAGGAAACATGACCGTAGGGAACCCAACACATTGATCTCACTACTTTATGACATGTGACATGATTACTCCTTTATAAACCATACTAACAGCACCATTTACTGATTATTATCCCTGCCAGAAAGAGAACACCACTTAACAGCAGGGGCATACTTGTTTCTCCCTGTATTATGGCTCAGCTGCAGTAGTGTTCTCCACTTTATGGCAGGAACCCAAGTCCCATTTGACCACAGGCTCCTGTCTATCTAGGGACCTCCATACTAGTGGAATGAAGTACCTCCTAACTCCTTTATAATGTTATGACACAGGTCACTGGATGGCACCTTTACACATAGTCTTATAGGTTCTTTCTATTAGCATGCAAGCAAGATTTTAGTCTTTGAAGAAATCCTGTTGATAGTTTTGTTATGCTGCAGTCCTTGATAGAAGTTGTGGCAGATAACAGAGGGATTGCATTCTGCTTTATTCTCCATATTATGAGTCAATTCTTGGGGTGCGCCTACATGTGAGGTTTTAATAGTACTATTGCTTCTTCTTCCAATGCCAGTGTTCCAATCCTGACATTAGTGTCATCATTGTGTCAAGGGATAGTAGATATCTGGGGCCTTCCCAGTTGAGGAGAAATCAGTTATGCGGCATCTGGATATACTCTAAATAACTTGCTTTATATATACATATTCACAAGTCATAAAACGAAGGTGCTCACCCACAGCATGCAGGCAATCCCCTCTTCCAGAAATCTCAGCCCACACACCAATCCTCAGTTCCAAGGAAGCTACTCTGTCCCAAGAACTGACTCCAAATATGGAGAATAAAGCAGAGAATAAATTCTGCTATCTGCCAAAACTTCTCACAAAGTATATGGACATATATCTCCTTTAATCTCAAATGATCCCAAAGAGCTTTAATACCAAACTGACAGGCATAACATACAAATACATCACTCCTCCCACCAGTGAAGTGAAGTTACGTCTGAATTTAAAAGAAACATCTCTTTTACAGAGCACAGCAGCACTACCCAACAGTAGAGAACAGGAAGTGAAGAGGAACACCATATACCACTAAAATTGCAGTGAGGGGTTAGGTAGAATTGCTGTATTTACTTGAACTGTAGTTTGAAAAAAACACCGAGGTTAACATGCCTGCCGTCACAAAAAGTTCAATGGGATCTTTTATAGACCACAACTCACTTAAAAGATGCAGTGCCACAATATTATCATAAGTCTTGAGATACTTGATGTTTTATTTAAAGATTCAGGTCCTAGAGACAGGTGACTACGTGAGAATCTCAGCTTTCATTTACAAAATTTTTAAAAAGAGGGCTTCAAAAAAAAAAGCAGAGAAAAAAGCTGAAAATGTGATGCAAATGCATCCTAAAGGCTCAGTAACCATAAAGCAAATTTTTAAAACTGCACATTTTTTATGTTTTTAAAATGTCATAATTTTTAAGTCAATCTCACAGTTTTGGGGGCCTGACTCATGATTTTTAGGTGTCTGGAGTTGGCAATCCTAAAGATTACTCCACTAGTAAGTACTCGTAACACCATGCTGTGGCACGGATTCAGTAATGACTTGAACAGACAATGTCTCCTACTGAACGACCATCAGCAATTCCTGCAGCACATGGGTGTCATTCAGAGATCTCTCATCCAAGTACGAACTCCACACAACACTCTTAGCTTATGATATTAGAGAAAGTTACTGCAGAAGGTGGTATGGCTACAGGAGAACTCAAAAATAGCCTTTCTAGGATCAGAAGACCAATTGATTCATAAACGATTCCTTTTTTTTTTTTTCATGGCAGGGTAACTCACAATTCTATATTCATTGATGTTTTGGTACGGTGGATCCAAATTTCATATACTTTAGTATTCAGGAGGCATTTCAAAACTGGTGATGTATACCCAACACATGACAGAATCCAAACACCCACAAATATCTTCACATACAATACTCCATTTTGGGTCCTTTTTAAAATATTTTTCCCAACCTATCTCTGCTGTGCTCAGTTGCTGCTATGTTAAATTGGCACTTTGAAAACATAGCAACTGCAGACTAATATTTAGGAGTTGCTACTTCTAGAATTGTTCATCTCAAGGGGCAGGCAGGGCAGTTAAAGAAGAATTTATGTATTTAGATGGAGATCCACTGGATGTAGAGAGCCCTCACAAGGCCGTATGTAACGCTTAATGTCTTTAACATGGGGCATAGATGAGACAAAAATGGAATGGAATGCCTCTATACTGGGTGAATTTCTCCTTTATGGGAGAAGGTGAGACCTTAATAATAAGAACTTTGAGCAGCTCTTGATTTAATTAAAGTTATGTTTTTGCTTGACCCTGGGGTTCTTAGTCCAAGGAGTATGTGTGTGCATGCACAGCATCTTCACAGATTCAGTAGTTACTTTTGGAACTTTGCCATCACCTCACACCACTAAGACAGAACAACGTTCTGAGACAGACAGACATGATATCGTTCTCAAGATACATAAACTACAGGGTTCATCACGTTAGCAAATATTATCCCAGGATAACCACTCAAGAGCATGTTTTATATTTAGGACTATTAATGGCTCTCACAGGGGTGACTGGAGCAGTTTAGATTCCTTCTGCATTAACCTTTGGGAAATTTAAGAACATTCCTGTACAGTGGGTAAAATCTAGTAAGATTCAAGTAAGTTTCCTCATCTTTTTATCCTTTATCTGCGCTTGCCAGCTGTGCTTTTTCTATCTAGTTATGCACCATTTGGACAGATAATTGAATACAACTGAAGGAAGGAGACTGAAAATACCCAATGAGGCATATATGTTGTAATGAACTCCAGTGGGCTAATGTCCTATATTTCTATCTGTCAGATGAGAAAGTCTTTTGGTTCTTGTGCAGGTAGAGGGTGAGTGTGGGGAGTTTATATCCCAGATGGATACTGCAGTGTTTGAGCAGAGCACATATGGTTTCACACATTGTTCTATTGCTGCTTTGGTATAATAAAATACCTAAGCTCACCTTGAGCCAAATTCTGTATACAGTTACATTGGTGCAACTCCCACTGACTCCACTTAATGTGCCACATGTACCGCTTGGTAATGGTAAAGACCACTGATTCCACCAGGATTTGCACTGGTACAGTGAGAGCAGAATTTGGCCCATAAAGTTGTCTATAAGTTTTCCCTTCCCTTGATTCCTTATCAAATATATAGGCCTCCGTTGGAAATTTATTAGACGTGAGCTCAAGATGCCTAGTCAGATCTGAATTTCACCAAATCTAGGGGTGTTCAGATCCAGGGTTTTTGTTTGGGCCGAGCTTTAAAATTCACATTCAAATACATCACTGCCCAAAACTTAGGGTTGATGTCCTGACCCAACTAAAGTCAATGGGATTTTAATGGGGTCAGGAGCTTAACCTAAATGATTTGCTAAGAACATGGTGTTGCCAGAGTTGCACAGAACACTTACCCTGCGAACACAACATCAAATGTTAGGCTGAAGAATGCCATCTTAACATTTGAACCGAAGAAGATTGCTTTTTTTCCAGTTACACAAAAATACAAGAGAAGCTGGGAGCAAATCTCGGTCTCTACTGAGGTTAAAACTGTGTTACCTGAACCAGATTTAAAACTGGTACAGTCTAACAATTTAAAATTCTAGCTCAAGTGCAACTGACCTAACAAAGCCAAGAAGACAGAGAGACAGACTCTTACATTCTTTCTTGCTCCCAGATCATTTTCTGAAGTTTCATATACTGCATCTTTCATGGAATCAACTGCGTGCTGTCCACAAGGTTACTACCTATTCCTCTTGGAAGCACCCGCATCCTGACCCACCCCTGCTGCCAGAATGCAGGGCCATTTAGTTGTTTGAGGAGATGTTATAACTTCCTCCTAGTTTGAACCTACTTGAG